>NC_080670.1:125009898-125259678 GCF_030247195.1 Topomyia yanbarensis | reverse complement strand
TTGAAGCTCTAAGATGTCACAAAGTTTCAATTTCCAGCTATGGATAAAACATAGGAATTTAATTAATTGAAACTTAAAAAGGTACCCGGGTACCGCGTCGGACACACAACGGTTAGCTATCTTATATATCTACACAAGGGGATAATATTATTTTCGTAAGATTAGGGGGGTCATTTAGTTTTTGTGGCAATATGGTTTGACATTTTTATCAGTGAGATTATTGGAGCAAATAATGTTTAACTAAGGGGAAAATTTTAAACGACTATCTTAAAAGTAGGAATAACTAGAGGGCATGATTGAATTTTGTAAAGATTCGTAATTATAGTTATTTTTGTAGGTAGTAGAGTTGGGCATTTTTAACGAGATTATATAATATAATAGTTAAAACTAGAAGAGACAAGAAGAGCTAAATGCTTCGTGATGATATTCGGAAGGGGGGGTGGTAGGGGTGTTACTTCTGGGTAAAAGAGTCAGGGGAGGGAGGGTAGACAAAGATGGCAGGGAGAGAAAATTATTTCAGTTTCAGGCATCGTGAGATCAACGGATGGATTACAAACTCGGGTGGCCTTCATCAGGGGAATCATGTACTGGGACGCCGAGTGGTCCTCCTCAAGATGGCAGGGGTTTGTCCAGACGATTTCGTAGTACGGCTCAGATGTGGATCGGCTACATTTCGAGTTATGCGTGTGATGTTCGTGCCTTAGGTCCCGATTCGATACAGATGCTTTGATACAGGTGGAAGAGAGTTCTGAGAATGACAAGGAAAATAAGAAGGGGCAGTTAGACTTGTATGTTGATGGTTTTGAGGAACGTGTATATAAGGGACATATAGAGGACATCGCGGCTTGCCAGCACATCTCGAACCGGGACGTTGGTTGGTCTTCCTCGGGCCCGCAGGGTATCCATTAGCCGAGACCTGGCGGAACTGTACTCGGTGCACGCCCAGACAATGTGCTCGATGTCGTGATAGCCGTCGCCGCAAGCGCAGATACCACTATCCACGAGCCCAATACGCCGGAGATGTGCATCCAGCGTGTAATGGTTTGCCACGAGTCGGGACATCACACGAATGAAGTCACGACCCACATCCATCCCCTTGAACCAAGGTTTCGTCGTTACCTTAGGGATTATCGAATGTAGCCACATTCCCAGCTCCCCACTGCTCCACGAAGTTTGCCAACTTTCGAGGGTTCTCTGATGAGTAATACTGAAAAATTCGCTGAAGCAAATTGGTCTTTCAAAAACGTCTCCTTCTAAGGCACCCACCTTAGCTAAGGAGTCTGCCTTCTCATTGCCCGGAATGGAGCAATGAGAAGGGACCCACACCAAGGTAATCTGGAAAGAGTTGTCAGATAAAGCACTAATAGCTCCCGTATTTTCCCCGAAAAAGACGAGGAATGCTTTCCATGTTTCATCGAGCGAATAGCGTCAATGGAACTGAGGCTATCCGAAACGATGAAGTAATGGCCTGCGGGTAATGTTTCAATGACTCCAAGGGTATACTGAATGGCAGCTAGTTCTGCGGCGTAAACTGAAGCAGGGTCAGTGAGTTTGTAGGAGGCGGTGAACTTTTGATTGAAAATACCGAAGCCAGTGGGCCCTTCGAGGTTTGATCCGTCAGTATAAAACATTTTAGAACAGTCGACTTCTCGGAATTTATTATAAAAAAATATTTGGAACCACTTGTGGGCGTATGTGGTCCGGAATTCCAATAATCTCATCTTTCATGGATGTGTCGAAGAAAACAGTAGATTCAGAAGTATTTATGAAATGCACACGGTTGAGATTGTAAGAAGAAGGGTTAATATTCTGCGCCATGTAGTCAAAGTACAGGGACATGAAACGGGTCTGAGAATTGAGCTCAACAAGCCTTTCGAAATTTTCAATCACGACCGGGTTCAAGATGTCGCATCGAATGAGCAATCCCAAAATCGATTTTTCAATGGGAGTACGCCCGACAGCACTTCGAGACTCATCGTATGGGTCGACTGCACGCACCCTAAGGCGATACGCAAACAACGATACTGAATTCTTTCGAGTTTGATGAAATGTATGTTCGTGGCGGAGCGAAAGCAGAAGCATCTGTATTCCATTACCGACAGTATCGTTGTTTGATACAACCTAATTAGGTCTCCTGGGTGGGCACCCCACCATGTTCCGGTTATTGTACGAAGAAAGTTGATTCTTTGCTGGCATTTCTGTTTCAGATACTGAATATGGCATCCCCAAGTACCTTTCGAGTCGAACCAGACCCCTAGATATTTTACTGTGAAGACCTGAGCGATAGTTTGACCCATTCATAGAAGCTGTAGTAGTGCTGGTTCACGCTTCCTTGAAAATACAACTAGCTCAGTTTTCTCCGTGGAGAATTCGATACCCAACTTAATAGCCCAAGCAGACAAATTGTCCAAGGTATTCTGTAATGGTCCTTGTAGATCGACAGCTTTGGGTCCCGTAACAGACACCACGCCATCGTCTGCAAGTTGCCTTAACGTGCAGGAATTGTCAAGACATTCATCAATGTCGTTGACGTAGAAATTGTATAACAGGGGGCTTAGACATGAGCCCTGGGGAAGGCCCATGTAGCTAAATCGTGATGTCGATAAGTCACCATGCGAAAAATGCATGTGCTTTTCCGACAACAGGTTTAGTAAAAAGTTGTTTAAAGTCCCTGAAAGACCATGCTGGTTCAGCTTCTCTAAAAGAATGTTGATAGAAACTGAATCAAAAGCCCCCTTAATATCTAGGAGCACTGATGCCATCTGCTCTTTGCTAGCATAGGCCATTTGAATTTCGGTTGAGAGCAACACAAGACAATCGTTCGTCCCTTTGCCTTTGCGAAAGCCAAATTGTGTATCAGACAGTAAGCCATTTGCTTCGACCCAATTGTCGAGGCGGAAAAGGATCATTTTCTCGAACAAATTCCGGATACAGGATAGCATTGCGATCGAACGATACGAATTGTGGTCGGAGGCTGGTTTTCCTGGTTTTTGGATGGCGATGACCTTCACTTGTCTCCAATCGAGTGGGACAATGTTAGCCTCAAGAAACTTATTAAATAAGTTCAACAAGCGTCTCCTGGCAGAGTCAGGCAGATTCTTCAACAAGTTGAATTTGATTCTGTCTGGCCCCGGAGCTTTATTGTTACACGACAAGAGAGCAAGTGAGAACTCCACCATCGAAAAAGGTGTTTCGTTCGCGCTATCGTTAGGAGACGCGGCGCGGTAAATCTTCTGTGCCGGGGCGGAATCCGGACAAACCTTCTTGGCGAAATCGAATATCCAACGGTTTGAATATTCCACGCTCTCATTAGTACTGTTTCGATTTCGCATACGTCGGGCTGTTCCCCAAAGAGTGCTCATCGATGTTTCTCTCGTTAGTCCGTCAACGAACCGGCGCCAGTAACTACGTTTCTTGGCTTTCATCAAACTCTTCATTCGCGTTTCTAACGTCGCATATTGCCGATAGCTAGCGGGTAACCCGTCATTCCGGAAGGTCTTATACGCGGCGGCCTTCTCCGCGTACACGTCTGAGCACTCTTTGTCCCACCACGGATTAGGAGAGCGTTTTTGTATGTTCGCGCCGGGTACTGGCTTAGTCTGAGCTTGATTCGCGCTGTCGAGAATCAAGCCAGCCAAAAAGCTGTACTCTTCCTCCGGAGGAAGTTCTTGGGTAGATTTGATGTTGTCGGATATCGCGGCAGCATAGCTCTTCCAATCGATATTTCGTGTGAGGTCATACGAAATATTGATTGATTTCAATGGCCTTGAACCGTTATTGATTGAGACTACAATCGGCAGATGGTCGCTGCCGTGGGGATCAGGAATTACCTTCCACGTGCAATTTAACCGCAGCGATGTTGAGCAAAGGGACAAGTCTAAGGCGCTCGGGCGCGCTGGAGGAGCAAGAATCCGTGTCATTTCACCCGTGTTTAAAAATGTCAAATTGAAGTTATCGCAAAGATCCTGAATTAAGGAAGACCGGTTATCATCATAGAGGCAACCCCATGCTGTACCGTGAGAGTTAAAGTCTCCTAAAACTAGTCGCGGTGCTGGCAGCGATTCTAAGATGTCTTGTAGCCGTCGGTGCCCAACCGCGGTGTTGGGGGAATATATATGGAAGCTATCCAAAAGTTTTTGCCTTTGATTGTTACTTGACAAGCGACAACTTCAATACCTGTTATCGAGGGAAGGTTAATTCTGTAGAAGGAATAGCACTTTTTGATCCCCAAAAGCACTCCTCCATAGGGGATGTCTCGATCCAGGCGAATAATATTAAAGTCGTGGAAGTTGAGATCTATGTCGGAAGTTAACCAAGTTTCACATAATGCAAATGCATCGCAACTCAAATTATTTATTAAAATTTTAAAGGAATCGATTTTCGGGATGATACTTCTGCAATTCCACTGTAGAACAGTGATCAAATCCGTGACCTCGTTCGATGAGTTAGTCATCGAAGGATACAATCGCTGAGAGGAGGGGCCATTTAGCAGTCAACTGCTTCAAAAATGTTCTCACTGTAGGGAGAAAAGCTAACATAAGACTTTTAATAGGATCAGTAATATTGAAAGTTTTTATTATCCAGTCCACTATGTCCGAGAGTTTTATAATTCCAGTGCTGTGATTACTCTCGAACTGAAACAAAGAAACACTTGGGATTTTTGATGTTCCTGGAAGTGCTGGGAACTCCTTCTCTGAGCTTAATCCTCCGAGACCAGGAGCTAATTGCTTCGGTTTGGTTGCAACACTTCCAATAGATGTCACTTTCGGAGCCCCGTCAAGGGACACCTTCTGGCCTTTACAATGAACTTTACGAGAGGAAATGTTCCTCCTCTTCCTATAAATTCTAGGCACCCTAGTAGATGTTCCCTCTTGTGGGTTACCAGCCTCGCCCTCGTAAGGAGGCAAGTGAGTATAGATGTTTGCTGAGGATGGTGGCGTAGCATTCTTTAACATTTCTGCGAAAGAATGTTTGGATCGTCCCGCAAGGGAACGTTTCAGTTTATCCCCGCGTAGTTTGTACGCGGGACATGCCGAGATATCATGCAGACTCTCCGCACAGTAAGGACACTTTTCGGCTTGCCTACTGCACGAATCATCTAGATGATTCTCCCCACATTTTCCACACCCTGTGCAAGAGGACGAAATTTGGCAAAGCGGTAACAGCGAAAGTCACCCGATAAGAGTTTGATTGGGGGTACGTTTTTGAACCATCCCCCGCAACTACTACTGAGTGCAAACGTTTGCACTCAAGTATTTTCACTGGCTGAAGTAAGCGGTCTCTGAAACGGCCAACCCCGTACTTCAGCAGATCCTCGCACGTCAAACTCTCATCGGTTACGACGCCTTCGGATTGTACTTTTACAGTTGGAATATACACGTTATAATCCCGCGTAAAGTGCTCACAGCAAGCAATATCGTTTGCCTGCTTTGAGTTGGCTAGCAACACCCTTATCTTGTCCGAGCGGACCTTTGAAATTTCGGTCACAGCCGAGAACCGTTCCGTCAGGTCTCTAGAAATCTGAAGAAGATTCAGTGATTTAGTCTTGGGCCGAAAGAAGACCACAAATGGACCAGTTGAGAGTTCTGGATAGCATTTGGGCCGGGGGGGGAGCCTTAGAAGTTGAACCCGATTCAACTTCCATTTGACCATCCGGAGAGGGAACCATAGAAAACGTCAACGCACGGGGTCAGCGCCCGCGCAGACGGAAGAAAGCAATAAATGTGTTACAAAAGAAAAAAACCACTTAGCTTTAAACTGGTGTCCAACGACGAACCGATCCAGCATATACAGCTGGCTATTGTTTAATCCTCACACGCGAACAAAAGACTGAGAACCGAACCGAACTGGCAAAATAACCTTGAATGCGGATTAACACTATTCTTTATCGCCTCACACAGCACTACGGACTAGAAAAAAAACCTCTGTCTCGATGGAGAGCTCGAAAACGAATGAAATTTCTTACTTCTATGTATACTTTATCAAATTGCGTCAGAGTAAATGAAACAAATCCATAACAAAGCATCAATATATTGACTTTTGAAACAGTTTTCTCTTTGTTTCAACTATCCTCCTACACAGGTAAGTTGAAAGAGCAACCAATGCACAATGGGGCAGGAACGACAATTAGCAAGACAAAACCTGTAGCGCTTTGGGAGTGCATTTTTTTACTTGCTATGTTCAGCAAAGCATCTTGGATTTATCAGCGCACAGTGGCGTAACTATATCAAATCCATGGCCAAAATTATTTCACATGTTTTTAAACTTTTTTATACGATAACAAGTGATGCAAAATGGTTTTTCATGGTTTTAGACAATATTTGACCAAATATGAAAATATTAAACCTCCTTGCAGTGCGATGCAAAGCCGAAAATAAACGAATTCCACGAGCATTATTATTTTTCAATGTAAACATGTTTTTAGAGTAATCTATCAGTTTGAGGAAACCTCGCATTGAGATCTAGTCTATTTCAACTGTTTTCTTAAATTAAAACATTTTGTTTCAAGTTCATATGTATATTTTGCTTTTCTGGTTTTCTTATAGTAGAAAAAATATTTGTAATTTTTGTAATTTCGATAATAGAAATCTATCCAAATGATTATCGTATTCAATCTGATTATTCACGTTAACACTTGCAATCCGGAGACAAGGAACTGGAATGAAAAGATTCCTTAATTTTATTGATGCTTCGGTTACGTTTCCAAGGCTACTTGTGTACGTTACGTTTCATATAGCAAGGTTAGTGGAAGTTATATTGCACACTCTTTTATATATGGCTATCGTGGTATAATAGCTCAATTTGGTTAATGGACGCAATCTAACAAAAATAATAAGGGGGACTCAATTAAATCATGCTTGTCATATAAGCTTGAACTTGTGAGATCACCCCTGGCCGCTACTCCGTAATCGATCTATCCTAGCTGAAGTTGCACAGGGAATAAGTAGAAAATTATGCTTGGGAGTAGCGAAACATTTTTCAATGTGCAACTCCTGGTAATCCTAAATTGTTTATTGATCAATACCGGCACCGGCCAGGCCCTAGCGTAGATCGCGGGAGAAAAGTAAAGGAATGGTTAGTCCGATACTTGCATTTGCTAGAGGCCGTATATGCTACTGCGCACTCCAGAAGTATCACGGGAGGAGGATATTTGTTAGTAAGTATAGAAGTTGGATACTACTTCTTTTTTACCGACCGAGGTGACTTCACTTCTGGACTAGATATCGATCCATCAACTTATGGACCGCTTTACTTCCCTTCCAAAGGAAGACGTCATCACAGATTTTATCACCTCAGAAAAATCTCGATGACCTTGGCTGGAATTGAACCCAGGCCAACTGGAATGAGTATTCTCTTAAATTTGAGCAAAAAGCACGACATTTTCACACAGCTGTAAAAACCTAATGGGATTAATTGGGAATGTTTTCTTCGTGGAACAGTGTGAGGACACTCCAAATAATCTTCTCCTTTTAACAGATTTACCCAACATTGCCCAACAAGGTACTTTTTTTACTAACGAATATAAGGAAAATTGAAAAAAGTGAGCACTTTTATAAAACCTACCCAAAAATGGCAAAGAAAAGCTAAATTGACCCCAATTGATTGTAGTTTCTGGAGTTTGCTATGAAAAGTACGATTTTGGTTTATATATTGACTTTGGGTAATTAGTTTTTGAGCAATCTGAAAAATTGAGAGATAATGGCTTTCAAGCTAATAAAATGTGTAAAAAATTTCTGATTTCAAATAATTGCATACAAAAATTATCAAACGAAAACGCTTTACTTTTTAAGCAAAACGTTAGAGTATGTTTCGAAGAACAATTTAAGCTGAAAATATGAACAAATGAACAAAAACAATATTTTTTTTATTTTGGCCAGGATTTGAAGTTAGTTACGCCTCTGTGCGACGCACAGTGGCGGGTCTTCAAACAAAAGACGGACAAAACCTCAAATGTTACCTAATTTGGCTGAAAATCACAATTTAAGCTAATTTTGAGGTGCTGAGCTCATGTCAAAAGTCGTAGAATATTAAATGCATTTTTCCATACAGTGTCATTGAACCTTTCTTATAACTATGATCCCGTTTTCATGATAGATTTTCCGTTACTGTTCACCAATGTCAGCAATATCATAAAAAATTAAGAACACTACTTTAAATCCATTGTATAACGTGTAGGTTTACTGTAGATTGTCTAACTATTTTGCACAAAACACCATGCGCCTCCATATCAGCAACAAAGCTTCAAAATCTCCTTAAAAAATTTTGCGCACCTAGGCGCAGAACGAGACCATGATATTCGAAAAGTAGAGGTTATTTCCCATAGAATGTATACTATGTGACCGTTCCGAAATGATTCCGAAATTTGTACAGAATACCTTAGTGAAAAAATTATTTTTGATCTGACCCCCTCAAACATATTTAAACTAAAAAGTCATAGTTCCAAGTAAATTTACCAAATGTATTTTATTCACTAACCAAGGTCTTTCGTTCGTCTACATAATGAAACTAGTTGTGCTAAAATCGGACCAAAATCAAAAGAGCAACATGCATTTAAAGTGAACAGAGCAATGGTGGTTTCGGAAATGAAAATCATTAAAAAGTTCGGACTTTGCTACGTTTAAACTCATGTTAAAAATCGTGTTCTTATCCAATTTTGAATATACATCATTCAATACATGAGAAATTCAGGAAAAATATAAAATATCAATATTTCAAAAATAAGGTTTTGCGCAGCCTCCAGCCACTGTGCGACGTCCTGTAGATGGGCGTCGGGATTCCCGGATTTTCGTTTCCAGTATTACCGGTACCACAACCCTAATGGAAACTATATTTTGCTTATTACTAACAAAAATTCGAAATTACTTTTGTTACTAAATTTAATTAATTTTTTTTACTTAGTTAAAAACGCTTTTAATCCACCTAACAGTGTGATGAGACATTTCTTATAACTCTTATCACTCTCTTATCGTTTGAGAACATTTAGAACTTGATGCTTCGCGATGTTTTTGATAACACATACTACATGGGATAGTGGCAGGACTCAGAGAATCGCTCAAATCAGCATAGGACAACGTCAGAAATCTCAAACCAAATCAATGGGAAAGCGAAATAATGGCCCACAAAATAGACATACAAACGAATTATTGCTAATGCTCTGTTAATAAAATATCTAAATTCCTCAATCAATGCATTGTGATGGGAAAACTGAATTTTCCTAAAGGGGTTATGTATATTGTACTGAGCCAAAAAATCGATTTTTTTTTTAATCGATCTGAAGTTTATACTTTACTCAAATTTCCAACGCAACTGAGAACTAAGAAATCAACGCTTTTTCTTGAAAAAAGCGATACTAGCAGTGACACCATTCAAAGAAAATCAACAGTGAATATTTCCAGACTTAGTTTTATTTCCTATTTAAGAACTATTGTGTTTTTTACATCCTAGATTGCATGATTCAGTGATCGAAACCCAAAACTTCATGAAGTATTTGAAATTAATAAATTAAAGTTTGTGTTTGGTATTGAAATTTACAAAATTATAGTATGTATAGTGTATAGCCCCTTTGGCGATTGTTTACTTTTTCGGTCCCACCTATCACCATTAAAGTATCGCCCTTACGTTTTTTTACAATACCAATTTTACAATTGGTGGGGGTTTGGTGAAAATCGATCTTACTGTCCAATCGGCATAATTCCGAAACCGCAATTTTTGAAGTTTTAAAATTATGCAGAATTGATTTTTCAGAAAATAGTAACAGAGTTCGTGTCCTTAGCGAATTTGTTGAGACTTTATTGTAGTTATGAATATTAACCTGAGAAAATTCACCATAAATACTTCTTGGACGATATACCGTCAAAATTATTTTATCAAATGATGCGCTGTTTAACGTTTGTAAAACTCATCGAAGATACTAAACCTCCGAAATTGGCGGTTTCAAAATGATGTTATCTTGACCTTAAATTACTGTTTTTGAACATTTGACCTATACATATAATTGGTCATACAACAAAAATCAAATTCTCATCAAAATCGATCAGGACCTGCTAGAGTCGAATGGAAATCGTCATTTTTCATAAATTTCTCTCTACATTCGGAAAGTGTTATCCTCGTTATTAATCATATTACATTTTCGTCTCAAATTCCTAAAATAAAAACCTGTTTTAATCCACCTAGTGGTGCAATTGTGCTTTTCTCATTTGTCCAGACGATTCCATGGCTAGTTATGTTCAATACAATGGTGGAAATGAATATTACATGTTCAGTACGATTTGCACATACGTACAATGGATCGACAGCCACGATCTTGAGATACTATGTGATACTGAAACATCACTTGACCGCCGCTGGTTTCAAGCGATGTTTCAGTATCACATAGTAAGATCTGGGAGGTCCGGGTCCTGCCGAAAATTTTCAACTTGTTAAGAAATTTTAAACTAGTTTTAATTTTAAAGTAACAACCCCTCACTGCACACTCCCTCCGGGCCGGTATGTTTGACGATTTTTAGAGTGATTGCATAACCTTTCTATATGAGAAAGGCAAAAATGTACCAAAGTCCAAAAAAATCAATTTTTGTAAAAACATTATTTTTTCGAGTTTACATCAAATCTCAATGTTTCATGCAAAAAAAATAAAAAATTCAATTGCAGCCGATGGGAAGGTTGTACCTTTCATTTGAGACTAACTTTGTGCAAATCGATCCAGCCATCTCTGATTAATAGAGGTCACATTTTTTAACAGAGGTTCACACAATAGATCAGTTACATATCAGGACCCCATTCCGACAACTTATCAAAAGTCCTCATGATGTTTACAACAACAGGTTATCAATGTACGGATCAGATAATTGTTATTGTAATATTGAATTAAATCAGTCAGCATCAATAAAGTTTCAACTTCAATCCAACTTCTTTTTGTGTGGTGGGAGGGGGGGAGTTGTACGGTGTTAAACCCCAAAACCTTCTCTTGGCTACGCCGTTGGTTGGAGTTATTTACTTCGCTTTCATTTTCCGATCTGTTTCAGATCGATCTGATGGTTATAAGTACAAATGAACATTTTTGCACTGATAAGTTATCAAGTTCCTTCCAGACAACTTGGAAGTGTTCGGTGATAATTTGTAGCGGTTGTAGATAGAAAAATGAAATACAAAATTCGTTTTATCGTAATAATGTTTGGCTTATTTCAATGGATTAATACTATATTAAACAATAAATAGGCGACAAAAGGTAATCCACAAACAACAAGCCATAACTTTTAAAGTATTCAAAATAGATATTTGAAGTCTTCCGTAAAGTTATTCACAAAAGTAAGAGCTACAAACTTGCTGAAGGCATCACTTCGATATAATCACATCCAAGAAAATTTGTGAAAATATCTCACTCATAGGGGGATTAATCAGCAAAAGCACAATACCAAAAGAAAGGGCATATTGCCTCCATTATATTCTCCGAAGATACTATTGACCTAAAATAAGCCGTTTTGGCGTTAATAATAGATTACATATTTTTGGTCATATTTCTGGCATGGGACCATTCATAAATTACGTAACGCAAAAATTGCCCAAAATTGACTCCCCCCTCCCCCTATGTAACAAATTGTCACAAATTTCTCCATCCCCCCTCCCCTGTTACGTAACAAATTCCAAGAATTTTTTTTTCTTTGATGAAAACATTTTACGTAACGATCTAGTTAACACTAAACATCAGAATCAAAAACAAATTAATAGCGTTCTTACTGTTTGATAGTTCTTTCATTTAAAATTGGTTTGGATAAGATCGGTTCAGCCATTGCTGAGAAACACGAATGAGAGTTTGTCCGTTACATACACACACAGATACACACACAGACATTGTCCCAAATCGTCGAGCTGAGTCGATTGGTATATAAGACTCGGCCCTCCGGGCCTCGGAAAAAATCTTGAAAGTTTGAGCGAATTCTATACATTTCTTTTATAAGAAATGTAAAAAGGTGTAAAAAAGAACAAAACAAACTGATCACCTTGTTGGTCACTTCTAAAATATTAGAATGTTGAAGTAGGATAATGCAAATATCTTTTTGCCAAAACAGCTTCTGGTTGAATAGGGGGGGGGGCACGTGCCCCTCCCTAGAGCCGCCAGTGCTAATACTTAGATACATATCGCCCGTTTAAATATAAAGATAAATAGACTCATAATCCAATATGTCAGTGTGTTAGGTCCGTTTGTTTGTAGATATAACTTATTAATTACCTTTACCTGACGTAAATGATCATTTAATGACATTCCGAGGTGAAAAAATACAATTTACGTATCCTCCGCCATCGACTGAATTTTGATACGGAATCCTTCCCAATTGTTGGGGAGAGATGCTGCATGACGACATTTTCCTCTGAAATTATGGATGACCGTGCTCACCATCCGAATGCCTTCTAAAAGGTCCCAGCCAGAGTTAAAAATATTCAAATTCATTGAATGAAAATTGATCATATTCAGCCGCATTCATTTTCAATATTCAGTGACGCAGCTGAAAACGTCAAACGAACAAACCGCCCATTCATCCATGCACATTTTCATTCGTCTCCGATTATTACACGAAGCAACCGTGCAGCAACGAATCAAACGCATCAAAGTAGGCCCTGGCACAATGTAAGCGATGATGATTGTTGTTTCATATGTTTTACCGGCATTTGAAAACATTTTTCAAGATAATTAGCGAAATGAATATATTGTACGATATTCAACTGAATGAATAAGATGGATAGTTGAATGAATATTTTTTCTATTCACCGCGAGTCGCAACAGGTTCATTTTCAGCCGTCAACAAAGGGCTTCGATTATTTTTAACTCTGGTCCCAGCTATTCAACCAATACATGATTTACAAAAAAAATATCGAACAATTTAAAAAAAACGAAATTTTAATGCGGTACTGAAAAATTTTCTGTACTCCGTGATGTAACTGGACACCCATAATCATTAATAAAATGTTCGGGAGTTAATAATAAGGATTATTTTATACCTCCAGTGTTGAAATTCTTCGAAAGATAAACTCACAATATCATATTACCATATAAAAGTGACCCTATATACGAGATATAGAGAGTGCGGCATCTCACCCGACGCGGCATCTCTCCCGAAATTACCCTATTCGACCATGTAATCATGTCTGGTGACCGAATCATAAATCATCTCGTTTCGAAGTCTTCGTCTCTCTCACTTTCCCAGCTAGTAGGTTGAGATGGGTTCACGTACGTCTCGTTGATTCTGACGAACATCTCAGAGAAGCGCCGCTGGTGTGAGAACATTTCGGCCTTCAGTAGTTTGATGATGGTCAGCATTGACTGGTTGCTATGGTGGCTGTCGTACGTCTGCCGTAGTTAATAGTAAAGTCGCTGCTGCACACGATAGAAATTATCAAACGCAATTTTGGATTTCCATCGGAAGAAAGATTTTATTTGGAAAAATATACTTTTGCATATAAAATATTTAAAATAATCCATAAAAAATGTAAAACGACCCATGAAAAAGTTGTCCATGTTCCATAAAAAAACTGAAAATCCCTAAAACAGTGTGAATGATCCATACAAAAGGGCGATTTGATCCATAGATTATGTAAAATTGCACAATAAAATGGTCGCAAAAGAGCACTAAAATAGTAATAACAGAGCAATTAAAACACAAGTTTACAAATTTCAAAAAGTTCTGATATCCTCAACTTTTCTTTGTCATTTTCATAGTAAAATGGCCTGTTGAAAACGAAAATGCGATTGAAAAAATTCTGTATGGAACAGATATTGCAAGAAACCCATTTTTATATTTTTAAAATTGGCTCTTCACTTCATCACAAATATCTCCACGTGTAATCTACCGATTTTAATGATTTTAATATCATTTGATCGACAATTGCGATACCTATCGATTATTCTTACAACATTTTTAGTCACTATTACAATTAGATCTCTATTCAGTAATTAATTAAAAAAATCCTTGCCATTTTCTGCAAAGTTTTGGATTTTCATTTTATTTGACTGTGAATTACTCACAGAAGTACACTTTTTTAAACATTTTTTATTCATAGGTAACATGATTAAAAAAATTTTTTTAATCTTTTTACACTCATCGCTGTTTACGTCGAAATCGAGAGTTGCTGTGTGTTAGTACTACGTGTAATTCCGGAACCGGAAGTCGGATCGCTTAAACTCAATAGCAGCCAATGGGAACGTTTTCCCTTTCATTTGAGACCAAGTTTGTAAAAATCGGTAAAAAATTCGTTGATAAATAGGTATGACATTAACTTAGGGACTTGGCAAGTTCCCCGGGGGCATCAAGAACCGTCATAGGTGGCAAATGTGGTCAAAGCGACTTCACTGGGTCATCAATGATCTAGACACGCAAATCTAAGTAATGTTGCACACATTTTAATATGTATTGCATCATTTAGACATCATAGTGGTATCAGTTTATATGGGAATTTGCTGTGTGATCGCACTCTTCGATCCGTAACCGGAAATCGGATCAATAATAAAATCAATAGCGACCGATGTGACTAAATTTGTACAAATCTGTCCAGCCATCTCTGAGAAAAATAGGTGAGATTGTTTGACACATGCACACATACATACATACATACAGACAAACACACACATACAAGCATTTCCCGATCTAGACGAACTGCGTCGAATGATATAAGAGATTCGACGTTACGCACCTTAGTTAAAAAGTCGAAATTCCAACCGATTGCATAACCTTTCTATATGAGAAAAGCAAAACTCTAAAAAATTGACTTTTTTGTAGGTTTTACAAAAATACCTATAACTTCTATACTTTATTTCAATTCCAATGAACAACCGGTCATTACTTTCGTAATTGAGCATATTTCAATACCTATGACTGCCTATGACTAAAACCTGTTCTAATTCACCTAGCGGTACAATGGTGCCCTTCTTATTTCTCTAAACTATGGCTCGGTGGCTGGTTATGTTCAATGTAATTCTGGAAATGTCCATAACATTCTTAATACACTTTGCACTTATACACAATGGCTTGCCAGCCACGAACTTGATGAGTTACGTCTCGACGGTTGAAACAAAAAATATCATACTTAATTAGCCTAATCAGCATTAGTGAAATTTTATCTGCTTGCTAATTCATTTTATCATGCGGGTGGGTGTGTGAGGAGGGCGAAAATCCCACGAACGAACGACTGCCCAGCTTAATTTGGCATGCTTTGTGATATAGTGGTGGATTAAAGATGATGGGGTTGAGAGGGGAGGGGGGTATGAGGGCTGGATGAAGTGGTGGTCTGAGGGGTGATTGAAGGGGATTTAAAAGGGAGGGGAGTGAACAGTAGAGGGGGGGGGGGTGTAACCCCTCTCCGTGCACAAATGCGTTTGCTTGGCGGTGCCAAATTCTTTTGTTTTTACATTTTGGATATTTTAAAACTAGGAGGTTACAATGTTGAAATATTTTTTTTTAAGATAAATTTTTTACTGCTATCTTAAGACTAGAAATAAGATTCTATATACAAAAGAGGGGCCAAAAGACTTTTTTTATGAAAAATTTTAAAACAAAGAATTCAATAGTAATAGTTTTTTAGGAAATATTTACAGTTATCTTAAAACTAACAATATAATTTGGAACACAAAAGGGGGAACAAATATTTATGAGAAAATTCACAGGTGTTTTAAAACTAGGGATACAATTCTATTTACAAGATGGGGGACAATAGTTTTAACAAAGAGGTAAAATTACAACTATCTTAAAACTAGGAATACAGAATACAAATTTAAACTTTTTTAGCGGAGACTTATGCTTGGTCAAGATATTCAGAGGGGGGCTGTAGAAGCAGTTGTATCAAGGACAGGGGAGAGAAAGCGGGAGAGAAGAGCAAAACTTGCAACTTTCGGGCAAACGGGAGATCAGCGAAACAAATTAGCGCCTCAGTCTAGTAGGTCGGATTGGCGGATTGTATTCTTCGGACCCGCGGGGAATCCTTCAAAAGTCATCGGACCTCGAGTCGCTCTCGCTTCAGTCAAATCTTGACGTTTCATGCACCTCGTTGCATCAAATCTTGACGTTTCATGCACCTCGTTTCATGACACTCGACCCTCCGGGCCGGGATTAGGTTGACGTTTTTCAGAGTGATTGCGTAAACTTTCTATATGAGAAAGGCAAAAATATTTAAGAAATCGTACTTCTTTGAGCAATTCACAGTCAAATAAAAAGAAAATCCAAAATATTGCAGAAAATGGCAATTATTTTTTAAATTAATTTTTAGAGACCCAATTGGAATAGTGACCAAAATATATTGTAGGAATAATCGATAGTTATTGCAATTGGTGATCAAATGATATTAAAATCATTAAAATCGGTAGATTACAACTGGAGATTTGTGATGAAGTGAAGAGCCAATTTTGAAAATACAAAAATGGGTTTTTCACAATATCTCAAAATCTGTTCTGTACAGAATTTTTTCAATCGCATTTTCGTTTTCAGCGGGCCATTTTACTATGAAAATGATAAAAATATTGTGCGGATACAAATCACTGTAAATTAGTGAAATCCACCAATGTTTTACATTGGAAATGTTCCATAAAATGTTACATTTTGCGACATCAATTAAGTGACATAGAAGATTAACAATGTACATTAAAACACGTTCATATGTTCCATAATATCGACAAAAATATTCCACGGTATTACAAAAATGGAGCAATAAAATGTTAGGAAAAGATCCATAAATTTGACGAAAATGTCTGCTAAAATTTTTTTCTTGGTCCATAGAAGATGTAAAAATCGACATCAAAAAATCTTTAAAGTTTTGTTTCTATTACCATTATGCTGAGTAACTAGATGGGTGACGGCATTTTAAAGATCCACAAATAGAATCTCTGTTCATAAATAATATGAGAAAGGTTTACCGATTTCCCAAGTTTGCTCGAACCGAATGTTCCTCTGTACGACTCAAACGGATCATACCAACCCGAAAAGGCTACTCAGCATTTCTTGTGTGCTTGATTGAGTTAAATGATCTTAGAATAAGTTCTTAATTATATATATCTCTTAGGTGCCAGTCCTACATTCATTTCCTGAAATAGCCTCATAGACAAGGTCAAGAGTCGAGAACTAGCAGGATACACATAGCCCCTACCCAAGCTAATTGATCTACCAATTAGCCGTGAAGGCATCCGACCCAATTTGAATGGACCTTGTCAGATGAAGTCCACAGGCCAGAGCTATCCCCTGCAGTTCCTGAACTGTTTGACCTATAATTATATAGATATTAGATATGTGTTAGTGCTACTTACAAGTTTCATTTCGGTGGTACTACGTGTCTCATTCATACTTCTAAAACTCGCGATTTGATACCTATGTGACTGCAACCACCAAGAGGCGAAAATTGTCTTGGCTTAGCAGGCATCGAGGAAATCAGTTGGCCAGTCCAACTAAACCAACGCGAATCAACAAAAGTTAACAAAAATGGAGAATCGGAACAGACAACCATAGCCTAAGAGGACAACAATCAGACCTCTCAGTGAACAAAGAAGGATGTCACTGCTCAACGGATTGGAAGCATACCGCTGCACGAGGGACCCGAAGTCTGAATTCTGAGAACCACTAAGCAATCGCAATCGCAATCGAGTCTAGGAGCCCTGAAGCTGGAAAGAGAGGACCAGAGGATGCACTAGGACCACCGTAAAGTTAGGATGTTAAAAGAAAAATGAGAAGGCTATGACAAGAAGACTGTACATATTCTTCCTTTTGCTAATAGTGAATAAAAATCATAATTTTTGTAATGGCAATCTTAGGAATTAGAGTACAAAAGACTTTTTACCTATTTTAAAAGTAACTCGCGCAATCGTCTTGATGATGCGTCTCTCCGAGGAAACATCAAGCTCGATAAGTAAGGGGACATGCAGAGTTCCTAATTTTATCCGGTTTCAATCCCGGGAAAATTTCATTCATTTTTTTCAACACCATGGATGCTCGATTCCATGAGATAGTTAAATCATAAAGACTTAGCCTTAAGCTAAGCAAGTTTCATTGACGCTGCGCTTTGCATACGCGAAGGCAATGTTTATTGATAACAACATTGTTGTTCATGCCACGACCCTACCGTAGCAGGGGCAAGGCATTACCTCTAGTGAGAGCTTTAGAAATGTTTTCAAAAACTTCGTGCATCTCTCTCAGAGATATGCGAAAGTGATGTAAATCCGCGTGGTTAAAAAGTCTTTTGCGTACGAAAATTGCAGTCAGTTCGTTTAGGTAGTTCTCGCCCAGCCGCACCACAAAAATGTGCTGGAGTTTTTGTGATTGAGCTTTGGGCAACGAATTTGTTTTAATTGTGCGGTCAATAGTTAGTGTTCGATAAGCATTTGTTACATACTTGAACGTGATAATTGAATGACAGAGATGTGCGATTAGTTATACATATCTCAGGTGAGCAGATATTACCGTGTGGAGTTTCTTTAATAAATAGTTGCAGTTGATGTATTTTGATTGAGATCAAGTGTCTACGTGTTTTTTTTAACATGACGAGTCGGTAGTCTCTCAAATACAAAACCAGTGGCCCCCCGCGACGTTACAACACTACAGGCCAGGCTTTTAAAGTTTTTTTAACCTTACTAAAAACACACACACACACAAGGAAGTGGCGAATGGACCAACAAGAAGCCACAAATCGGGTTTCGAGAGAAATTCCGCCGCCGGGGAACTCTCCGACTGTAGAACAGGCTAGATCCATTGTTGGGAACTAGACTGAGTAGTTCGCGAACAAGTGAGGGCGGGAGCTGAATGGCTCATCGGGAAAGTAGAGCGAAATGCAACGAGAAGGAGCCAAATGGTTCAAGAAATTGTAGTGCTAAAACCAAAGAAGAATCGGTATCGGGAAAACTTCCTGCGTCGAGGAACTCTTCGTCGGCGTAAGCTAGATTCACCGCCGGGGACTAGACTGAGTAGACCGCGAAGAGACACCATCAGTCGCGGGTCGTCGGGGCACCAGCGAACCGGACGCCCTGCTCCGCCGGAATCGCCGAACTGACCTCGACACCTGGCTGGCTGGCTCGGTTTCGGGAAAACTTCTCTCGCCGGAGAACTCTCCGTCGTAGTATGCTAAGTCCACCGTCAGGGACTAGACCGAGTAGTTCGCGAACAAGTCGGGAGCTCAACGAGTAAATGGCGCTGAATTGTACGTGTTGTTTCCGCCACATCGAGAATTTGCACAATTACTCCTTATCAGTACGACGCCCCTGTATCGTAAACGCAGTCACACCCTTTGCATTGTGCGAGGATTGTCAGCAGCAATCCAAAGGTCAAAGGGGAGACAAATAGGCCATCGAAGAAGCATATTAGGATTGCAAGTGAAGCAGATAAATTGACCCGTTGTTAGCATAACTTAAAATTAATTTAATAACTAATATCCTATCTAATTGGAACACTACTATAAGTCAGGTATACTATACATTGAAATCCTAATCAAAATTAAAGTTAAATCTAAATATTTTATATAGAGGTGAATCGGTGAATTATTGTAATACTTAACCTAAAACCACGCTACCTAATTCTAGCTTATGCAAAGGTGAGAAAAAATGAACTATCAAAATTGAGTTGTCTTAAAAATAAATGAACACTTATACTAGGTAGAAAATTAGAATCCGGTCCATGCTGACAGGAACCATTTCTTCGCGAATATTGTTGAGTCAACCGGTAACAAATCCACTAAAGTAAGATGCACTTATATACTAAAATTGAACTAAAAACTAATTTAAAATATATATATTTAGGATTTTGTAACCTTTTCACGAAAGAATAAATTACGAGAGACGGAATATTGTTATCGGACAACATTTTACAAAATCTTCAAGGGTTCTAAAGATGCCGTCGAAGAAATCGAAGAACGAGTCAGAGAAGAAATCCATCGCGGAGGCATCAGATGGTCTGGGTACTACACCAGCCACTACCGGTAGTAAGACCTCGACGGAAGATGTTGACGATAAAAGGTCATACCTTCGAACTGGAACTATACCGAAGAGAACAGATAATCTCAGTAGTGGAGAGGCCAAGAAGCAGGTCGAGATTTTATCCAACGATAATGTGAGACGGAACCCTCCGCGCAAGGTTAGAAGAAACCATTGTCAGTCCTGTGATGAACCTGACACCAGTAGAATGGTGCAGTGTGATACTTGTGACCTATGGTATCATTTCTCCTGTGTGGAGGTATCGGCAGGAATTGCAGATGTGAGTTGGATTTGTCCCATGTGCGATGTCATAAAGGACCCAATCACTCCTTCGGAGCAAAATACTGCCGGTGACCAGATTCTTAGTAATTTGGCCAAGGATAGACTGCCAAAGGACAGGAAATCGCTGTCCCAGAGCAAGATGGGTAGCTCGAAGAGTGAGTCAAAAAGACGAAAAGATCTGGCATTGCAGAAGCTGGAGGCTGAGTTTATGCTAGAAAAACGCTATATTGAACATATGTACGACATTCTATTAGAAGATGAAACGGACGCTGCCTCAGTTGTGAGCGAAACCGATTCCAACAAAATGTTGAAAATACAAGACTGGATAGCTGCTACTGAACGCGTTGGTGAGTTGAATCTATCCGAGACTGCTGGAGAAAACCATAATAGAAGCGCACCGAACCACTCGGAAGGGCCATTAGAGAGCCATCAACCACCCTACAAGTAAACGAGTTCGTTCCCGGTCAACGGTCCACGCCAAAGCAGTCAGTACCACCAAGGCTGCCTCAGCTGTGAACGATGAAACTGTGTGCATATTGAACCGCAGTCAAATTGCTGCGCGTCAGGCTATCTCCAAAGGCCTTCCGGAGTTTAGCGGTAGCCCTGAGGACTGGCCTCTATTTTATTCAATGTTTAACACCACCACTCAGATGTGCGGTTTCTCTAACGAAGAAAACATGCTGCGGCTTCGTAAGTGCTTACGAGGTAAGGCATTGGAGGCAGTTAGGTGCCGATTACTTCATCCATCGAACGTTTCTGGAGTATTATCCACTCTGAAGATGCTGTATGGAAGGCCAGAAGCCATTGTCCAGGCAATAATTGGCAAGGTACGAGGCTTACCATCGCCGAATATAGAAAAACTAGAAACGGTTGTCAATTTCGCATTGACGGTCGAGAACCTGGTTGCAACGATTCAGGCCTGCGAAGTGAGTGACTTAATATACAATGTCTCCTTGCGATACGAGCTGGTGGAAAGATTACCACCGACCCTGAAGCTAGACTGGGCCAAGTTTTCTAGAAGTAACTCTACACCGAATCTCCTTGATTTCAGCTCGTGGTTATACTCCACGGCAGAGGATGCAAGTGCCATTATGACAACTCCCAGTCAGGATCAACGGCCGCGAACAAGCAGAAAGGATACGTTTCTCAACTATCATTCAGCAACGGATAGCGAGGGCATAAGGCCCACGAGACCTGTCCAGAAAGCGACATTTGTTCTCGAAAAATCGTCCAGCGTTCAGTGCATATTATGCAAAGGGAGCTGTTCATCACTAACTAACTGTAAACGCTTCGCGGAATTCAGCTGTGAGTCTAGGTGGGCAGTGGTGAGGGAACGTAAACTATGCCCAAAATGCCTCAGGAAGCACAACGGATCGTGTAACAAGCAAAAAATATGTGGTACTGATGGTTGTTCGTACCTATATCACCCTCTTCTGCACACTAGTAAAGGTCAGTATAATAAAAAATCAGCCTCATCGAACGAGCCATCGACTGTAGTGGGGCAAAACAACGAACCGACATGTAACGTGCACCAAGGACAATCGGAAGTTCTCTTTAGAGTTGTTCCTGTTATTCTGTATGGACCTTCGAAAACAATTCGAACACACGCATTTATCGATGATGGATCTGAGCTTACGTTGATAGAACAATCCCTTGCGGATGAGCTGGAATTGAAAGGACCAGCAAAATCGTTATGCTTAAAATGGACGGGTGGTGCGCGGAGGACAGAAAGCTCTTCACAAAGGGTAAGCTTACAAATTTCCGGAAACGTAGATTCGACAAAAAAGTACAACCTTTCCTCAATACAAACAATTGGAGCGCTGCAAATTCGACCGCAAACGTTGCTGGTAGAAAACATGCAGGAGAGATTCCGGCATTTACGCGGGCTACCACTAGAATCATACCACAATGTCAGTCCAAGGCTGCTTATAGGATTAGATCACGCAGGCCTCGGATATGCTAAAGAGAGTCGAGAAGGTAAACCGAAGGAACCAATAGCCGTTAAAACGCGCCTCGGATGGGCCGTATACGGAAGCTGTGTAGGAGAGGAGAAGGCCTTTCGCTATGTGAACTATCATAGCCTTCAAGTATGCCAGAGCAATCTGGAGATCGATGGAGCGCTATACAAAGCAGTAAAAAACTATTTTACACTCGATAGTCTCGGAATCCATACCCCGGGCAAGCCAATGTTGTCAACAGAGGATCAACGAGCACAAACGCTACTTGAAACATTAACAAGACCAAAAAATGGTCGTTTTGAATCTGGCCTCTTGTGGAAGTACGATAATGTACGACTACCAGATAGTGAAGGAATGGCATTAAGGCGATGGCGATGTCTAGATAGCCGACTGCGGAAGGATCCAATTTTGGCAGAAACTCTTACCACGAAAATCGACGACCACATCACCAAAGGTTATATTCGGAAATTAACTGTTGAAGAACTGCGTTTACCTCACACAAGAGTGTGGTATCTTCCAATCTTCCCAGTGGATAACCCGAACAAACCGGTTAAGACAAGGCTGGTGTGGGATGCAGCTGCAACTGCTCACGGAATTTCTCCAAACTCGGTACTACTAAAAGGTCCGGACCAGCTAACTTCTTTGCTAACAGTACTAATACAATTCCGGGAATACAAAACGGCGGTGTGTGGAGACATTCGTGAAATGTACCATCAGGTACAGATTCGAGAGGATGATCAGCATTGCCAACGATTCTTTTGGAAAGATACGCCAGAAGATCTCCATCCCAGTGTATATATTATGATGGTAATGACGTTCGGTGCTAGATGTTCGCCGAGTACTGCACAGTACATAAAAAACCACAACGCGGAAAGATTTCAGCAGGACTACCCAGCCGCAGTCCATGCCATCACGAAGCAGCACTATGTCGACGACATGCTTGTTAGCGTCGAATCAGAAAAGGAAGCCTTGCAGATAGCAAACGATGTTAGAATGATCCACGCAAAAGCTGGATTTGAGATGAGAAATTGGATCTCAAACTCAGCCAATGTACAGGCAGAACTACACGGAGCCACCGCCGACGAGAAGAACCTAAGTATCGGCGATGAAAATGCCACTGAAAAGGTCCTTGGGATGTGGTGGGACACTGTGACGGATCATTTCACATACAAGCTGTCTGCACGATATGCTCAAGACCTCCTCTCAGGCCATCAACGACCGACCAAGCGGAAAGTGCTTAGAATGCTTATGATGATCTTCGATCCGTTGGGCATCATTGCACACTTTCTGATGTTCCTTAAAGTCCTTTTACAGGAGATCTGGAGATCCGGGATCGGCTGGGATGACCCGATTGAAGATGTACACTTCGAGAAGTGGTTACTGTGGCTGTCAGTTTTACCTCAAGTTACTTCAGTCAGAATCCCTCGGTGTTATCGGGTTCAAACATCTTTAGCAGCGGATACAGAAGTACAAATGCATGCCTTCGTAGATGCTAGCGAAAATGGCTTTGCTACGGTAATTTATTTACGATTTCGTCAAGGGGACATTATAGAGTGCGCGCAGGTCGGTGCCAAAACGAAAGTGGCACCTCTAAAGTTCCTCTCTATTCCTCGATCCGAGCTACAGGCCGCAGTGATCGGCATGCGCCTCGCGGAAACCATCACTCTCGCTCTCATTCGAAGTAATAAAGCGATTCTTTTGGACTGATTCTAGAGATGTGATATATTGGTTGAACTCGGATCATCGACGATACAGCCAATTTGTTGCATTTCGTGTCAGCGAGATCCTCGATGCAACGAATGCAGACGAATGGTACTGGATTGGGACAAAACTGAATGTTGCGGACGAGGGAGCTAAGTGGAAAGGAACTCCCAATCTCGACGCGTCTAGCCGCTGGTTTCGAGGTCCAGAGTTTCTCTGGTTTCCGGAAAGAGAATGGCCAAAATCTCCAAAACTCGTCGAATCGTCAACAGTTGAAGAACTTCGTCCTCACCTGCTACTTCATGTTGCTTCATGTGAGCCAGTAATCGAACCGCTGGATTTCTCTGGATGGAAAATACTCTTGCGCCGAGTAGCCTACGTATTGCGCTACATCGGAAACCTAAAGCGAAGCGTGAAGAAGAAGAATCTAATTTGCGGTCCATTGATCAAGCAAGAGTTTGTGAAAGCCGAATACTATTTGTTTCGTCTCGCTCAAAGTTTTGCTTACGCCGATGAAATTGCTATTCTCATGAGGAATCGCTCTTTGGAAGGACCAAAACGAGAAATTTCTAGGAACAGCGCTTTGTTCAACAAGTGTGTTGTGTTAGACGAGAACGATGTCCTTCGAATCCGTGGTAGAGCACAAAATAGCCCATTCATTCACCATGATGCTGCTAATCCTATAGTCCTACCACGAGATTATCACATCACACGGCTTATTATTGCTGATGTACATAATCGATTCAACCACCAAAATCATCAGACGATCATCAATGAGTTGCGACAGCGCTCAGAATCCCTCGACTAAAGGCTACATACAATAACATCCGGAGTGAGTGCCAGCAGTGCAAAATCGACGGTGCAAATCCTCAACCTCCTACAATGTGTGATCTACCGCCGCAGCGTCTGGCTGTATTCGCTCGTCCATTCAAACACATGGGCATAGACTATTTTGGTCCAATGCTGGTAGGACGCCGCACGGAGAAGCGGTGGGGAGTCTTAGCCACGTATCTCACAACTCGTGCTATCTACGTACAACTCGCTCACACATTATCTACGGATTCCTGCATTATGGCTATTCGAAACATTATGAGCAGAAGGGGAATACCAGCGGTCATTTACAGTGATCGAGGAACGAATTTCCAGGGAACAAGTAAGGAACTTCAGACCGCAATCCTAAATCTCAACCATGATCAACTAGCTAAGGAATTTACCTCAAGCCATACTCAATGGTACTTCATTCCTCCCGCATCTCCGCATATGGGTGGCGTTTGGGAATATTTGATCCGCTCCGTCAAACAGAATCTGCACAAAATTAAAACCAGTAGGCTGCTTACCGATGAAGTTTTGGAAAACATGCTGTTGGAGGTCGAAAATATCATCAATTCGCGTCCTCTGACCGACATTCCTGTTGATGACGATGAATCCCCAGTATTGACTCCGAATCACTTCCTCTTAGGATCACCGAATGGCCTCAAGTCATGGGTACCTTACATTGACAATCCAATCGTGCTAAGGAACAGCTGGCAACAGTCGCAGAATATGGCGAACGACTTCTGGCGACAGTGGCTTCGCGATTACCTACCAACAATTACTCGTAGGACGAAATGGTTTGCTCCAGTAAAACCTCTCGAAGTAAATGATATAGTCATCATAGTCGACCCAAAACTTCCTCGCAGTTGTTGGCCAAAAGGTAGAATAATTGTTACTAAACAAGCTAAAGATGGGCAGGTAAGATCGGCAACTGTACAAACGGTAAATGGTATATATGAGAGACCCGCCGTTAAGCTAGCTATCCTCGACGTAGGCGTTAGACTTAATACGCTTTAGGGAAACCATTGGCGTATTCCCGGGGGAGAGTTGTTTCCGCCACATCGAGAATTTGCACAATTACTTCTTATCAGTACGACGCCCCTGTATCGTAAACGCAGTCACACCCTTTGCATTGTGCGAGGATTGTCAGCAGCAATCCAAAGGTCAAAGGGGAGACAAATAGGCCATCGAAGAAGCATATTAGGATTGCAAGTGAAGCTGATAAATTGACCCGTTGTTAGCTAAACTTAAAATTAATTTAATAACTTATATACTATCTAACTGGAACACTACTATAAGTCAGGTATACTATACATTGAAATCCTAATCAAAATTAAAGTTAAATCTAAATATTTTATATAGAGGTGAATCGGTGAATTATTGTAATACTTAACCTAAAACCACGCTACCTAATTCTAGCTTATGCAAAGGTGAGAAAAAATGAACTATCAAAATTGAGTTGTCTTAAAAATAAATGAACACTTATACTAGGTAGAAAATTAGAATCCGGTCCATGCTGACAGGAACCATTTCTTCGCGAATATTGTTGAGTCAACCGGTAACAAATCCGCTAAAGTAAGATGCACTTATATACTAAAATTGAACTAAAAACTAATTTAAAATATATATATTTAGGATTTTGTAACCTTTTCACGAAAGAATAAATTACAAGAGACGGAATATTGTTATCGGACAACAGTACGAGAAGGGAGTTGCGTTGCTAACTGGCACAAGGGAGCCGAGTCTTGCTGCTGAATGGCATAAGGGAGTCCAAGGGCTCGGTGAACTACACAATCTCAAGTTTGCCGCCTAGATTGTCTTCGTAGGGGAGGAGCACTAAGTCTCGACTCACAGCCAGCTCTCCAACTGCCATGCAGAAATTGCCAGTCTGTGTGGATGGTGAAGAATTGGTGGTATGTCGAGGAGCGCCGCTGTAACCCTGCGGAAGAATTGAACTAGTAAGTAGTTGAATTAGAGTGTGTGCTATGTACATAAAAATCTCTCCCCGAAGTAATACCATAAGGTAGTGCCGGGAAGGAATCAGTTTCTGGGCAAGAGCAGTGATTTTTTAGCGGGTCGGGTGATGGCCGTTCCCTGAGACATTAAAAAAACACACACAGACACACAGACATTGGCCCAAATCGTCGAGCTGAGTCGATTGGTATATAAGACACGGCCCTCCGGGCCTCGGAAAATACATTTCTTTTATAAGAAATGTAAAAGATAAACACTGAGGACTGATCCCTGAGGTAGGGGAAACCGGGGAGATTTGAAACAGAGGATAGTTGAAACAGTGCCCATTACTAGCGAAATAGTACCGTTAGGGATAAAACAATAATGCATTTGTTTTATTTATATCGTGCCCACAAACACTCCAATACACGCCAACTACGTTAAATGAGTGGTTGAGTATTTATGGTAAACACACTACAAAAAACGAGCAAAAGTAAGTTTTCGTTATATTATTCAATTTGGTTAAAGAGTTAACATTTATGAATTGTATGCATTTCTTTCTATCTTTACGATGTTTAAATTGTAAATTGTGGATCAAGCCTTACTTCTCAACCTAGGAGAGTTGAAACACCTTGTTTCAACTCTCCTCGATGAAAAACTTCTAGTCTTATTGTAATTTTATAATCACATCAACGTCCCTGAACAAATAATAATAATCAAGATTATTCCTTTCCTGAATTGACAACAGATCTAATAAATTGAAACAACCATTTAAAACCACAGAATATACATTTGTTCTAATTGTTTACTCCTATCAGCTTCTGAAGCTTGGAGCAATGTGACCATAATCTAAAATGAACTAAATACTACCGACATGGATACCAAATTACCTGTTTTCATAAACCCGTATCACTATATATATATATATATATATATATATATATATATATATATATATATATATATATATATATATATATATATATATATATATATATATATATATATATATATATATATATATATATATATATATATATATATATATATATATATATATATATATATATATATATATATATATATATATATATATATATATATATATATATATATATATATATATATATATATATATATATATATATATATATATATATATATATATATATGATAAATAGGTTTCAAATTTCTTGATTTTCCAGTTATAGTTAATTAGTGGTGCGGTATAGTATCTTACTGTTATTACTGTTGGGATAAGTGCAGAAATTCCTGCATTTGTAACCAAAATCTAACATAAATTTTCAAAACAAGTGTCAGTTTATACATAGATATACACTATGAAAAATATTGATAAGAATGCATGTCATTGTAAGGAATCATCTTAGTGTGAACGAATAAAAATGACACAATTGCAACATCTGATGCTTAAGAAAACGTTTTGAAAATATTTAAAGTAAGTGGTTACTTGTTTCAACTCACATTCATTGCTGTTTCAACTTACCTTGGCATGAGGAGAGTTGAAACAAAGAGAACACTGTTACAAAAATCAATATACTGATACTTTGTTATTGATTTTTAGCAGTTATTCTGATGTAAATTAATAAAGCATAGACAGAAGTAAGAAATTTAAAAATAAGCAATCATCGAATGACAGTTTTTTTTCGATTTATCTAACAAAAACAAAAAACTGTTTCAACCCTCCTCGGTCTCCCCTACTCCATTTTCGAGGCGTTTACTCGAAGAAAAGGTACCGTTGACGACGACTTTGAATGATCTGTGTTCTAGAAAGTTTTTGATGAATAGGAGCATATTTCCACGTATGCCCCAGCCAGGGATGCCAACGGTACCGGTAAACTACATTTTTTCGGTATATTTACATTTGCACAAGCCGTACAGCCCGCTACAGCGACGCATCGCTACAGCACTTGCCAGAACGATAGCCAAACCGAGTACATTTTTCCGTACAGCAGTAGAATACATTTTTGTTTTGCTGCTGTACTCCGACTGCTCGGTGAGAGTGTGGCGTAGTAAAGTTTGTTCTCTCGCTTTGTACACTTTTCTCAGCATAGCCAAAGGGAGAGGCCCGCACACGAAAGCGTTGATGCCGGTCGTGGTGTAAACGAACCGCATTTATTGTCGTCGTTTGTGATTAAAAAACTTGAATAGATTAAAAATATTAAAAAGTGTAAAATAAGGAAAGAGAAGCTGTACCGCTCGCGTCTGGTGGCTGTGCTGGGGGCAGTATTTTTTGTCATGTTACTGCTTTGCTTACAGACTGTCGTACAGCACTAGCGAAAGACAGCAGCGTCGTATGAAAGATGAGAATATAGGCAGAAAAAATACAGCCGCAGAAAAGGTAGGCATTTTGAATCCTTGACCTGTGTAGTTGTTTGACAATATTGTATCTCCAGGTGGTATCGAAGGCTTTCGAAATGTTAAGGAAGACTGCGTCAGTAATTTGTTTCTTTTCAAAATATTTGCTTATTATTTCCTATGAACAGTGAGAGATGTTCATCCATGGATCTCCTTTTTTGGAAAGCGACCTGGCGCGTGTCAAGAAGGTTTCTATTTTTTTTAAACAGCAGCCAATCTGCTAGATACTATTCTTTACATAGTTTTGGCTGGACAACAGTTTTATGAAATAAGGCGGTTGTCATCAGGATTTGTTGATTTTCTGCCAGGGTTGGTACGAATATAGCCTCACGCGAAATCTCTGGGTACTCTCCTGTTGTCCAGAGTCGATTATATTCGGCCAAAAGTGTACGTTTTACGTGATATGGGAGGTGTCTGATCATGTGATAATTTATGTTGTCTGGTCCACAGCTAAGGTTCGTCGCGGTTGCGGTAATTACTGCAACCGCGTGGTATTTACCACACCCGCACCACAAAACTGCGGTGCGGTGCGACACTTTTTCCGCGGATGCGACGCGGGAAATGAGATTTTACCGCGCGGTATTAGCGCAACCGCACTTCAAAAAATAATTGATAAAGTCTGCATTAAAAAGTAAATTAACTATGACTTTTGCCATTTGAGAAGGACACAACTAGATTCTTTTTCTTAACGAATGCTTAGCAATGTCATTATTAGGAAAACCTCTTTGTCAGAACGTTCGAGTTTTACTTATTACTCGACAATAGAGAAAAATAAAAAATTAATTGCTCTGATTTCCATAGACTTGACAATGATTTGAAAAGAAATCCGAATATAGTCTGCATTCGAACTATCGCTATTTGATTTTTTACATTTTAGTTAGGCCATTACAAATCTTTTTTAAAAATTATATCCAAATACAATTTTTTTCTGAAGGGGGGGGGGGGGGGTAAACAAAAAATAAATATTTATTTTAATAAACACAATTTTTTTTTCTTTTTACATTTTCTTTCGATTGAACAATCGTGGACGTTTCCACAGGGTGATTTCGTATAGCGGGGTTGAGCTATTTGTTTTACTAGAAAAATTCAAGCAAACAATACTGAATCAATCAAAAGTTCACATAGGAAAGGGATGCCAAAGTTTTCGTTTTAAATAATTTTCCGAACAGTGCAATTTCTAAATTCCCAAAAAAAACTTGAAAGTTGTCTAGAACTTAATGTAAACATTTAAGAGTACATCAAGGTATTAACTTTTGGTTGCTTGAATAGTTTTCATTCCGTTGTGGCGGCACATGGACCGACTGTACACATAAGGCATGAAAATCGGTCAAAGGTGAACCTGCTTGATAACAATGTACAGAAACAGGATTGCAACATTTCACTTATGGACTTTTGGAAAACATTCTGGATATCTGAAAATGTCTGTATGTTTTATAGTATGGTTAAAAAAGCTTCAAAACTGCATTGGCCCTAGGTGGGACTCACTTTTGTGCCTAACCACTACTAACAGTCCTCACTTTTCTTCTTTCAAAAAAGTGAGGTTCTCGTGGAACAAAAGCACGAGACTGCATCGAAGCGTTATATCGTGGAGAGGCTGATTCAGTCTCAAGACAAAATGATACAATAGAGCGGTTTAGCTCCGAACACATGTCCGGCTAATCGCAGTGATGAACTTCCGTTAGCCATTTGGCTCCCGTTTCTGTGAACCATTTAGTTCCTGTTTTCGCGAGCCATCTCAATTCCTCGTCGGAAGTTCTCCCGATACCGATGCCTGTTGCGCGAGTCATTTAGCTCCCAGTTTTGTCGCAATCTACTCGCAAAGTCAATAAATCCTACTCAAAGGGCCAACTAGTACTTGGCGAGGACGGTTCGGCGATACCGGATAGAGCGTAGCTTCTGGTTTGCTGCTTCCGGTTCGTTGAAAACTCGACAACCCACCGCTGGTGCTTCACTCGACCTACTCGATCTTGTCCCTGACGGTGAAACTAGTCTGCTCACATGCTTCGGTCCAGCGATTTCCGCTGGTTCGTGGTGCTCAGTACACTGGCGCCTCAAGCAAAGCTGTGGTTGCTCTCACAGCCTTCCCCTTAACATAATCGTCGTGACTTTAAAAGTGCAAGTCGATGATATATTTTCCGACCGCGCTGTCTTTCGGCTGCTAGTCATCACCAACTCTGTTTTATGATGGGCAATCGTCTCCGTGTCGAGTGTCTCCTCTTCTAGCGATTGTCCGATTACTTGGAACACCACATCATCCGTGAAGCCGAAAATCGTTACATCTCTGGGAAGGTTCAGCTTCAATACTCCATCGTACACTGCGTTCCACAGCGTCGAGTCTAGGAACGTCAGTTGTATCTCTGCTGTCTCCACTGCTCCCACAACCGTTTGGATGGATTTCACTGTAGACCTGCCTATAAGGAAGCCGAATTACATGAGATGCCGTTCTCACGGTCCGCGTACTTCGTTAGCTTGTTCAGGATTACTCCTTCTCTCTAACATTACCAAGGGATATATTGAATACGCTGAAAGATTTCCATGTTGTCCCGGTATCGGAAGCAACATCAGCTTTTGTCGCTTCCAATTATCGGATCGTTTTGAACATATTTGTTTGTTTGTTGGTAAACCGATCTTCATCTTTGTGATCATACCTAATAATAGATTCATGTTGTGGGGAAAACCTTTCGATGGTGACCTCCATCTATTCCGGGCACCTTTCAGGTGGTGCAGCTGAGCCTTTTATCTTTGTTATGCCAACTTTGTAGGTCTCTCCTAAGGAAATTCGCGTTGGCTTTGTGGTAAGGCTTTCTTGTACAGCTTGACTACTTTGTTGAGAGCGGTTCTTGCAGCTCGCTTACCTCGAGCCTTCTGACTTCTTTTTAATTTTAAATATATTTGACACGGCTCAATGCGTTAGCACAACTGAGCCGTGGAGCGCACCTTGGGGGTCATTTGGTCCGTCTTCTCTCGCGTTTTCGTTTACGTCCATGTCATCATTGGTACTGCATTAATCTTGCTCATCGTCGGATGTTCTTATTTGTTGTTTGTGCTTACGGGTCGCTATTGTAAATTCTTCTTCATCGGTATTAGATTCCTTATTGGTGATGTTGGTTGTTGGTTTGGAAACATTTGCTGTAATCGTTGTTACTTCGATGTTGGTAATGGCAGTTGGTTCAGTGGTACTGGGGCCGATCGTTGTTGAGCTGGTGTTTGTGAATGTCCGGTCTGCAGTCGTTGGTTTACCAACTGGTTGTGGTTTAACATACGATGATTGTATACCGGCTTTGGTCGTATCAGGTGGAATTTCTTTAGCAGTCTCTGCGCAAGGTTTCCCGTGGTGTAGCGGATGATCACAATATTGACAGGTAGGAATCTGTCCTGGGTGCGTGACTAGTGTTCGTTGAGAATATTCAACACCATGAGGTGATTTGCATGTGAAAGTCAAGTAAGAGGGAATAGGTTTTGTCGGACGCATTCTCACCACACGAACTCCGTTGCAGAGTCTTGGGAAGAAGTTCCTCCAACTATCTTCCTTAACACTATTCACCTCTCCGTAGTTTGACAGGATTTGTTTGATAGCGAAGGAACTAGTACGTGGTGCCAGGTCATGTCAACATTTATATACGTTGGGATACTATAGAAAATGTCATTACATTCGATGACGTGTTTCATGTTGTTCTGGAAAGCGAATGATTCTGCTTGACTAATATTTTTTAACATATTCAGTACCGCATGACGTAAATGGTGGAATTGCACCGCATAAAGTACCGCAAGCTACGTTGAACTTCAAGTGCACCTTCAACATTTGCTCCCCTTCATGAATTGATGGTATTACCGGATATTTCGTGTAGTCAACAGCAACACAGTTTGCCCGCTTCGTGATATACTTTTGCTTGGCATTGTCACTCATTGTTTGTTCACGTATCACACACTAGGCAGAAGGAATCAATTTTTGCCAAGCGTCGCGCGGGTAAATTTGATTACTTGCCCTGCTATTGCAGCGGAGCGATTTCTAGCTTCTGAACTGAGCGAGATGAGAAACCGAAGTGATCTCCGACTTCTTCTCCAAGCTCGGAGGCAACTTATACGTAGATCGATAATCGTCGTATTGCACCCGGCGACCGTTTCTCAGTTTCCCATCCCTTGGTATGGTCGCATTACACGCCTTTGTTAGTAGTGCCGTGAACTCGTTCGCATTTAGGTTGAAGAGGATACCCTCAAATTCAAGTTCTTCGACGGACACGTTCCTGTGAAAAATCGCTGTTTTCCATCTTCACTCGTTTATTTATCTGCTACATATTCATATTCATGTGTAGTTCATAGTCCTGTTATCAATGCTGTACCAAATCGCTTGGTGGTCGCTGTGGATATATCTTCGCACACTTTTCAGTCCATCTTTCCGGTTACTCCAAGGCTACAAAAATTGACATCGATAATGGATTCCCGGTTCTTCCTGCGGTAAGTGCCGATGATACCATTATTTGTAAGATCTATATTTAGCTTTGCTAGAGCATTCTTGATCGCTGATGGCCAGACAAAGTTTTTTTGATTCCAGCGTCTATCTCGAAAATTTCGCATGTTTCTGGTTCTTGGAATATTTCTGAATTAATGTCTCTTCGGCTTCTTGGAAAAAGGCTTATTCAATTTTCACAAGCTTAGCCTTAAATGGAAGGTTTGGTAGCAGATTCATAAGAATCGCACATATGGCTGCGGAAATACGGTATGAATACTAAGATCCCATATGAAATCTTTAAATGTCAAAAACCTTTCGGTAAAGCTCATGTATATTGAATATTGAATCACATATAAATCTCCAGGAGTCTGATTTGAATGCAGATTGTTTCCTTATCGAAATTATTTTCGAATGCAACGATCGATTATGTATCTATCGACTGTTGCGTTTAAAATGGAATCGATTCAGAAGTTGGTCTGTAGTAGCCTTTCCATGAGATGTTTGTTTGATAATACACAGATGGGTCCTTCCTTCCGCGACCAGCAAACGTTTTATTTGATGTTGGACTGGATCGATGATCTCATTTAAACTTCACATTTACCCGAGAATGGTCAAAATAAAAATTATCATGGGATGGTAATTTCTAAAACTACCATAATAGTTTTCAGTTACGTAAAGCAAAATCTGGAAGCTATTGTTGTTCTATAAAACGTGACAATTTTTTGAATTTTGGTTATTTTAAAAAAAATTATTAAATTTTAAAAAAGATTTGTAATGGCCTTATTCTAATATGATAAAATACTAAGAAATAAAATCTGTAAACTGGGCTCAATATAATTTGGCGCCATTATTTTTACGACATATTCTGAACTCTTTTTGTTTCAAAGTAAAAATTTACTAACGAACCTTTTCAAATACATAAATCGCACAATCCAATTATTGAATAACAATGGAATTGTACTGTCAAATCCAATTTAAAAATGAATCATGCAGCGCCCATAGTTTTCGGCCAGCATCAACCCTGGAAAATTTCTCCAAGTGGTGCACCATGGAAGCTAATTTCCTGGGTTACATCACCAGCTACAGCCTTAAGCTAAGCTGATATTTTGATGAACTCGCGCTTTCCAAGCCATATGCTTACGGAAAAGAATAAACACTTTGTTTAATTAAACACAGTTTGTTGCTGCTAGCAGCAGACGGCGACGCTATTATAGAAAGTAAAGGCTTCCGAGTATGAGTCATAGTGAACTACTGATTCATCCACCGGGGTCTTTACTCTCGCGAGCGTGGAAAGAATGTTTTGTTTAGGTCTGAGACTCTCTCAGAGAGAAGTCTACACAGACGAAATGATAAAAGTCTTTTGCGTCAGATTGGAAGAGGTCAGTCGTATAAGTCAGTTAGAGTTAGCACGCGAAAACCGGGGTGCGTCGTGCAGTCTTGAGAAAAGTTAGTCGATAGTTGAGAACCACCTGACCGGGTTCGGCGGCTGAGAAAATTCAGTCAGAAGTCTATTCGTATCAAAAAATTAGTGATTAAAATTAAGCGGAAAATTCGACCGTATGTATGTATGAACATGTATGTATGTGCCTGAAGGTGTATCGCAAAACTAATAAAGGTAGTGAAACTTAGTGCCTTTTCTGTGCGATATTTGTGCGAAAGAAAACGAAATAGCTTACGTTGGACCGAGTCCGGTAAGGCAAGTCTGTAAGGAAAATCCACCCTGCTCCCGTCATACAAAACCAGTGGCCACCGGTGGCACATTCTGGTGACAGCGGATTTAAAGCCGCAAAAGTGAAAGGCTAGGAAACGCCAAAAACGATTGGAGTAGGCAGTGAGTGAAAGTTGTGGATTTGGACATATCTTAGAAAGTTTGCTTGTTGGTGGTAACCGGTTTTAATGCCTGAAATAAGTCCCGTCGCGAGGAAACCTTAACCATAAGTGTAGTCACCTCGACTAGATTCGTGAAAAGCAGAAATTCGGCGATTTCTGATTGTGTTAATATTGAATGTGAAGAAAAAAATTCTCCACCTGTCTGCGGAATTTTATGGTGAAAACTGAAGAAAAATTAACAAACCACGAAAAATGCGATAGTTTAAATGTGGAAAAAGGCAAACACTCAGCATATCTGATCGATTCAGTGCAAGTTTCTTTGTTCACAAAACTTCGACGGAGTGCGTCAACGATCTCTACAAATACATATGCGCTTGCTACGAGTTTGAAAACTGAGTTTGCAGAACGCATTTATGTCTGGAGTCCAAAACCAATTACAAAAGTGAATAACACGAAAAAAAATATCAGACGAAAAAGGATGCAGTTCAGGTAAGTGAACCGTTTCCACATTATTTGCAACATTGTACTTGGCATTTTAGTTATTCACTCCCTTAGAGTCCTTTGATCTGTTATGTTCATATTAATGACTCAAAAAGTTTAGTTCAGCCAAAAAATTTTTTATTGCCTGAAGAAAAGATACAAACTAATACTTTTCATGTTTCTCATCTTGATTGAGCGCTGACATTTGATGTTTCTCATCTTGTTGAGCACTGAGATTTGTCCTCTAATTCGAACCATCGAATTTTAAACAGCTATCACTTTTTAGCACAGCCGGCAAGTTTGTTAGTAACCTCATGGACTTTAATCAATAAGTTCTCTTAAGGAAAAACTTTGATTTTTGGAGATGGAGATGAAAAATATGGGATCTCTCGCAATATATTTCGCTTTCAGCCCATTTGGTAACCATAATATACGGGGTTTAAAGTAATTATTCAAGCAAATAATCATTAATTTTCAGATTGATGACAAATTAACACTAAATTGATGATAAATTAACACTAAATCGATGACAAATTTTTTATACTAACACTAACAGTCCGATAGAAATGGCGAGTCCAAGCTATCAGGTCAGTTTGTTTTATTAATACCGACCCTCCTTAAGGATATAAGGATCACTGATTAAAGATCCACTAAAAGCGCTACCAGGGTATCATGACCCGGAGCAGCACGTTGTAAGTGACACGCAAAAAGTAGCTGTCCAATTTAATTTGTCCATTGCGACGATGAAAACCATCGCAAGCAATGCAGTTGTTTTCTAAACAAACGGTCAGAGGTTTGATGCCGCGTATATGATGCACACAGCACTATATGTGTTTGTGTTTGCTTTTAACGAATTAATAAGCAAATAAAAACATACGAGATACGCAGTAGACTTGAGCTCGAAGGTCACCGCCAGTATAAACGGCACAGAAATTCAATCCAAATTTGTCACCACTAAGGGTAGTACAATTGGACTTGAATCAGAGACGGTTGACGTGGGTCAAGTTCACCACTGTCGCACCAGGTTGGCATACAAAGCAAGCCGATCAACGGCAACGGCATAGCAAACGGCTATGAAATATTTTATTTTGCTGACCCTGACAATGGGTGGGTTTCGCAAACTGAACAGGGTTAAATGTTTTTGAGGACCCCAGAATAGACCATGGAAGTAACTCGTTTACGTTAGTTGTTTGTAAACCAACGAAAACTCGGCCGTACTCGGGCGACGTTGGATGCCTGGTATACAAAAAGGCATAACAAGTTTAAGGTCAAGTGTGCACAACACTGACCGCGAATAAAATAGTCAAGCCGGCACACGGATTGTAGGGTGCTTGTCAAAGTCGAATTAAGTTAAGTGAAACTGGCGGACACCACGGAGAACCAGGAGAAACGCCGGAGCAACGGCGGTGGTTATCCGGCAGGAAAGGCAAATGTCGAGCAGAATCGAGGAAATTAATGACTACATTTTACGGGAATACGACAATCTGTACAAAAACAAAACGAGATCAAGAACGCTCCAAGGCATTTTAACTAAAAAACAGACGTTGAAGGAAGCATACAGAGAATTTGAGAGCTTGGTAGCAAGCTACGAAAATCGAGTAGGACTCAATGATTAGAATACACTAATCGACCAATTGGAAATAGTAAGGAACAAGTACGGAGCGGCAATAAAGATCCTTGACGAAACCGTGATCTCCGAACAGACAGGTAAAACAGGTCTCAAAGCGCAGAGAAGCGTGTCAGAAGGCGGAAGTGCGGAACCATCGGAAGAAGACAAACCTCTGGACGACGGAAAACCAAAAAAAACCACACCGGACTAAAAACACAAAGGAGTTTGTCAGAAAGTAGAAGTGGGACAGTAAGTGTAGACGAAGAGATCATGCAGGGGAATCAGAGAAACGTGGAGACGTACCGCTTCCCGATGCAAATGGCGATACAATGTATCCCCGAATTTTTTGGATCTGTGGACGAACTAGAGCCGTTCCTGGGCCAAGTCAGCCACTTCGCCGACGAAATGCCACCAGACGCAAACCAAAAACCACTTTTAAATATAGTATTGATGAAACTAAAAGGCAAGGCGGCAACATTCATCAACCGAGTAAAAGCGGAGACATGGGCGGAAATGCTCCAGAAATTGAGAATTTAGTAAAAGGACAACCGTAGAGGAAATCTCGCAGAAAATAGAGACCCTGGAGCAAAGACACAATGAATCCTTTGAAAATTACGCAGATAGAGCACTACGAATACAGGAATGTATCGACGAATTACAAATTCAACTGGGAAACAACGGCGACCAGGTATGCTTCGCGGAGAGGACGCTCAAAATACACTTTATAGGGGGTTTCACAAGCCCAAATCTGAAACAATCCGCAAGGAACCAGAGGATACCGTTTAAGGATTTAATACAGTTCCTGAAAGAGGAATGTGTGGAGTGCGAGCGGTTGGAAAACATAGAACAGCGCTTGAAATCATGCCGACTAGGGCAGAGCCCGCGCAGAGAGGTCCGAGGCAACAGACCCGGAAATTATAACCACTTCGCGACATATTCGGAGGCCGAAAGTGGCCAAACAAGAGGTTACAACAACCGAAATCCGGGACCTCCCGCAACGCAAAGAAGATTCGACAATAGAAACGGTCCTGATAGGGACTTCAGAAACTTTTCAGAGCAAAACAGATTCAGTAACAGAAACTCCAATAACAACTTTGGAAGATCGAGAAACTCGGGCAACGGAAATCGTGAATACTCACCTAGGCGTAGAGACGAATACAGCGATAGGCCGCAAGGCGAATATAACAGATACGCGAATAGTAGGAATAGTGAATATTCTCTTGAGCGTAGAAATGATTATAACTACAGACAACAAAGCGGATATAGTAGATACGCACGTAACGAGAATCGCGAATATTCACCTGGACGGGGAACCGATTACCACGACAGACGACAAGTTGGACACAATAGATACACGAACGACGAGACCCGAGGAAATACTAATAGGCACAACGACAGAAACGGGAGTAACCAAGACTATGGCAGGACGCGGCAGAACGCGGCCCTCGGTGACCGCGACAGATTCCACCAGCCATCGACGCAGACGCCGGGAAACAGAAACAACTTTAGAGATCCGGACAGAAGCCCACAGCGCGGATATCAGGGTAGCGGACGGTATGGCGATTATCAACAAAGAAAACTTTACCATAAAGGGCCGCAAGATTAAAATAAAATTCGACGTGGTGGAGGAGCTGGGATTCGACGGAATCCACGGTATGGAATTCATAAACAGACACGTGATAGCCATTGACAACCAAGGAGGGCGTCTGCTAATGCAAGAAAACCCCATAGTATTCGCACCAGAAGCAGAGCCGCGGCCAAGCGTGCAACAGTACCTGAGCGAGAACACACTCTCACTCGCGAAGGACAATGGAGGGGAGACCAGCAAACCAAGAAATACAGGATTTGACATAATACAAAACTTCACAGGACTAGCGGAAAAGGCATGCGAAACTAAAGCGCGCCCAACCCTCGCGGAGGAAGGAGTCCAGAACACGACGAAAGTAAACGAAAAAGGATGCCAGACGGAACCGATCATAGCCAACGCAGAGATCTTATACAATAGTAGAAACGGAGCTGGAAAAAGTATGAACCCCGAATATGGACCCGAAACCACGGAAGGAAGCAATAATTTTGAGCTTAAAAGCACCGGTATGATCAATCGTAATGATGAATACCTCGAAGAGCTCTACTTTGGTCGGGAGGAACAATTCCCAGAAAATCTCGACGATAACCAAGACTACAGCCTCGTTGATAATCAGAAATACGGTCAGTTACGTGGTAGCGAACGGACCGAGAAGTTATTCGAGATTCTCAATCTAAGCCATTTAAAAGAGGGAGATTTCGCAGCCATTGAATCAATAATGGCGGGATATAGCGATGTGTTCTACCAAAAGGGAGACCATCTTACAATCACAGATGCGGCAGTCCATGAAATAGAGACAACATCGAACGTGCCAATAAATAAAAGGCAATATAGATTCCCCGAAGCAACAAAAAAACATATAAATGCAGAAATCGATGAGATGCTGAAGCAAGGCGTTATAAAGCCTAGTAAAAGCCCATGGAATGCACCGGTATTGTGCGTGCCAAAAAAGGACGATGAAAACGTGAACAAAAAGTATAGAATCGTGGTCGACTTTAGAGCATTGAATTTGGTAACGAAACCATTCGTATATCCAATTCCGCTGATCGACGAAATACTCGACAATCTCGGAGGATCAAAATATTTTTCAACATTGGACTTGAAATCTGGCTTTTACCAAGTCCCGATCAATCCAAAAGATGCGGCTAAAACAGCCTTTTCCACCCTAAAAGGGCATTTTGAATTACAAGAATGCCTATGGGCCTTAGAAATAGTCCATCAACATTTCAGAAGTTGATGAACACAATATTATACAAAATTGAAAATGTGAAAGCTATCGTTTACCTAGACGATATTATCATTTACGGGTCGACCATTGAAGAACACAATGAAAACCTCATAAAAGTTTTGAAAGCTATGCGCCGACACAATTTGAAAATTGAGGCAGGAAAATGCCAAATCTTAAGAACCGAAATTAAATATCTCGGACATGCAATTGATTCAGAAGGCATTCGGCCGATGGAAGATAATATAAAGGCCATCAAAGAAATGACTGTGCCAAAAACAGTTAAATGAGTCCGTTCGTTTTTAGGAACGGTTAATTTTTATGGTAAATTCATACCACAAATAGCAGAAAAACGTAAACCATTGAACGATCTGCTAAAGAAAAATGTAAAATTTAGTTGGACTAATGAATGTCAGAAAGCATTCGAAGAATTGAAAGATTTTTTAACTTCAGATACTCTGTTGGTAAGACCGAACTACAAAGATACGTTTGTGATCACAACAGATGCAAGCGAGTATGCCATTGGTGCAGTACTCTCTAATGAAAAGTCCACCGATAGACCCATAGCCTATGCGAGCAGAGGTCTAGTCGGTGCAGAAAGAAGGTACCATACGATAGAAAAAGAATTACTTGCAATCGTATGGTCAGTAAACAGGTTTAAACACTTTATATACAACCAAAAATTTATTGTCTATACGGATCATAGACCATTGATCTCGATATGGCATTTAAAAGAGACTTCCCCGACTCTTACTAGACTTCGCCTAAAATTACAAGGGTTAGAAATGGATATTCGCTACAAACAAGGCAAGGACAATATTGTAGCCGATTTTTTATCAAGACTTCATCCAGAAACCAATAAGGATGAAATTACTCACACTGTCGCTGTAGTTACTCGACAGCAAAAGCGGCAACAGCAGCAAGAAGATAAAGAACTTGCGAGTCGGACAAACGCAGAGAACAAAACCCCAACACAAATTACGGATCAAACGGGAAGATTTGGTCTTTTCAAGAATAAACAGATATCCGAGTGGAATCCGCACATGGATGGTTTAGAGAATATCGATTTCGAATGGGACGAGAAGAGTGATGTTGACAGATTGATCTCACACCAAGACTTCCAGAATGATCTAGCCCAAGGACGTATTGATTTTAAATTATTAAAATTTTCGAAGAGCAAGATCGAAGAAAGCCAAACAGACGCCACATTCGTGATTGTCAACAGTAAATCAGCCTATAAAGAGCTAAGCGAATTGGTCGACCTACCTCATGGGTTGAAAGATTATTTGAACGGTAGAGTATTTGCGATACCCAACCGAAAAATATGGGGAATGATATTAAACGGGTCGAGCCGATCAAGAGCCGACACAAAAGTATTTTTTGAAGGGTTAGTTGACGCGTTTGCGAACTGTCCCGAACATATGAAAGGAGATAAGAACATTCAAATTATCTCTTACAGAAATATACAAACTACACTGGAAACAAATATTTTAAGATTCATTGCAGGAAAATTCAATAAGGTGTTCACTCTATATGCACCAGAGAAAGAGCGAATGCACGTGCCAGTAGAAGAGAGAAAAACTGTTCTTAAAGAGTTTCATGACTCTCCGCTGGCCGGACATGTCGGAAGTAAAAGAATGTTAAAACGTATAAGCCCACTATTCGAGTGGAAAAACATGCGTAGAGACGTAGAAAACTACGTCAAACAATGTGACTCGTGCCAAAAGAATAAAATTGGTAGGTCCAACAAGATTCCGATGAAAATTACAACTACTTTCATTGCACCTTTCGAAAAATTGTACATGGATATTGTAGTATTACCCGAAACAGATTGGGGAAATAAATACGGTCTAGTCATGCAAGACGACCTAACTAAATTTTTAACAGTAGCACCGATGGAGAACCAGGAAAGTTCGACGGTTGCCCAAACTTTTGTAGAAAACTACATCTGTAAATTTGGAGCTCCCTTGGAGTTAGTTACAGACAATGGAACAAATTTTGTAAGTTCCTTAATGAAAAATGTATGTAAGATTTTAAAAATAAAGAAAATCACCACAAGTACCTACCACCCACAAGCTAATTTGGTGGAAAGGTCCAATAGAGAATTAAAAATTTATCTAAGACAGTACGTTGGAAAGGATCCGAGAACTTGGGATCAACACTTGCCTTTCTTTACGTTTGAATATAATACAACGTTAAATTCATCGACTGGTTACACACCATTCGAATTACTATATGGTCAACGCGCAAACATCCCGAACTCAGTATACAAATGGGACAGTGATGGCGTATATTATGAAGATTATGTGAATGAGATGCGGTCTACATTCAAGCGCATGCATACTCAAGCACGCGAAAATTTGATTTTATCGAAACAAAAAAGAAAAGAAATATACGATAAAAACACAAACGTATGGCAACCCATGTGGGGCGAATTGGTGTTAGTTAAAGCCAACCCCATAGGTGTAGGACAGAAATTGCAAAATCTATGGAGAGGACCATACGAAGTGGTCGAACTGCCAAGTGAGCAAACAGCCGTAATTAAAAACGGAAATAGACTCGAGAAAGTACATGTCAACCGATTAAAAAGGTATATGGACTGAGTTCTAATGAAAAAAAAATGTACATAGTTGTAAATACATATGTACATATTCACCTTATTAAACTACTCTAAATATAGAGACAAATAGCTATTAAATCACTATGTATATACTAGTCAGCATTCAAAAATAATAATTGAGTTATGGAATACATGACGAAAAATTCGCTGTAATACGCTATACTAAAATAGGAACCAAGAATAATCATGCATACGAACAACGAAACGAAAGAAAAAAAATAAAGAACGGAATACAGAAGGAAGAGTAACATATAATACGGAGACACGATGTCTTATTCAAGAAAAAAAAGAAGGTTAATTCAGAAAAAAATGAGAATGAGTTTAAAATAAAATAAGCAGCGTCTGTCAAAAAAGCAATTTAAAATGGCAGAAGATATAAAGCCAGGAAATGGGATTATTTTTATTAACAAGTCAAGAAGACTGTAGTACAAAATATGGGATATAAAAAAAAGAAAAATTTAAAAAACGTCAAATACAAGTATAAAATTGAATATACGGAAAAAAGTGCAATCAGAAGGAAGGTTGCAAAACAGTGATAATAAAATCGAATACAAGAGATGGTCAGATTCAGAGAAACCTGAACCAAACTAAGGAAAAAAACGGAAGGGCCAGAGTCAAAGGACCTGAGCCGATCACAATGTTACAAAAGGGAAAATATAAGAAGGCCTGAGTCAGTGAACCAGAGCCAAAATAAAAGCCAGAGCCAAAAGGCCAGAGCCAACGGACCAGAACTAGAGCCGAAATCAAAAGGGGTCTCGCGTAGTTTCTAAATCTGATCGCGTAAGCTATACTACGATTAGAAACTCTGGAATTGACAAGACCGAAGCATCGAAATGGGAACACATGAATGAATGAGCAAGGGGGGGTCGGACCCCTAGAATGACATGGGTGAATGATACACAAGGAAACCGACGCCGGTATGCATGATAAACGAATGAGATATGAGCGAGTGCTAAAATTTCAGATAGGACGAAAAAGTTGATAAACAAGGACTAACCAAGTAAGGGCAAAAGGGGTGAAGAACAGGAATACGAGAAAATACGAAGGTAATAATCATTAGGCAAAAAGTTTCATAATTAAAGAAAAGTGTTAATGGACACTATAATATATGTGACGAAAACGTCAGAAAAGGAAAATTATGGACGTGGGATCAGAAGTTAAACAAATGGCGAGAAAACGCCCAGATGGGAAATATTTTATGAAAAGGGCAAACATGCCAAAACAAGAAAGTTATCAACAAGTTGCAGTAGAGACAGACACTGCAGAAGAATTTTATGGTAATTTCACAAGAATCGCAAATCAGCCAAAGGGCGTTATATTTTTTTCTATCTTTCTAAATATTATTAGGAGAATTTTGAGTTGGTTTCACAAGTTGCGCATCAGTCCACCTTGGCAATTGTAATTTTCAGGTACTCCCTAGGATGGATGTAGTTGATTATGGTAAGTAAGATTTCAGAGTACTTTTCTTTCATAACCGCATAGTTACAAATACCATGTATCTTTTCGGGAATTTAAGTCTTTATTTACAGGTACCCTCCTAGGTCAACCTGAATTGGATAGGGGGAGATGTCGAAGCAACATACACAATAGCCACAATAGACAGGAAGGAAGACAATCAAGTATTCCCACAAAAAAATACTTACCTCGCTTCGACAAATGTTGTCGGAACACCATTTTTGAAAAAAAATTTAAAGAAAAAAATATTTTATTATGAAAAAAAATTTATTATGAAAAAAAAATAAAACACAATTAAAAAAAAAGACGCAACTCGAGGAACACACAAAAAAAATATATTAACCAACGACACGACGTGACACTTCATACAACCTCCTGAAAAAAAGTGTCCGAGTTATTTACCACCAGTTACCAGCATATTGAGTTGCCCCTCGAAGCGTACAAAAAAGAAATTCTTCAGCAACACTTCTCTGTTTATTTTATTTTCAGTTGCTATATAGCAACCATGCTATGTTTACATGAAGTTCTTTAGTCGAATATATCCCTTATAGAAGCAGTTGGAAACAGGACCGAGGCTATCGGATAGTTGCGAATCATTCAAATCTGCTGAAACAAGTCTGTATCGAAAAAAGCATCTGCGAGAATCCGGAGGATTTCACATTTACGTCTGATAATAAAACAATACTCTGTGACTTTGCCTGGTGATCTTGTTGACGCTGTGTCGTTAGCCGAATTATTTGCTACGCAGTCTGTGGAAGAATCTCAACCCATTTCTTTGGTCGTCGATCCGTTCACCACAACGTCTGAGGACGTCAGCTGGAAGAAACTCGGCCCACTGCCATTTGGTACGGTGGTACTGTTCCGGTAGTTTCTCTAAATAGCAGTGGCCGATTGTATGCCAGCTCTGCAAGGAGAATAATGCAACATCAAAACAGACTTGAAGTGGTGGAAAATGTTGATGCTGAACGGTAGCCGGATAAAATACTGTATCTGTTTCTACTTTGTCAGACGCTGCGACTGGGCAGTTGGTTGGATATATCATGTCGTTCCAAAAAAGTAACCTAATGTAGGATTTTAGGTGGATGCGAATTGAATCCTATTAGTACTCTTTAGTGAATAAAGAAAATATGCGCGAGTTAATCGTAATTTCTTCCCATATTCGCATGACGGTGATTTTTTGAGCTCCGCTTCCACTACTTCGAGAATGGGTAGATGCGAATTATTGAAAATGAGAAGTATGAAAAAACAACTATTATGAACTTCGTGATATTGAGCTTTTTCGACTGAAAGCGAAGCGAAAAAAAATCTTCGTACATTTGCTACAAGCTAGTTTTGTAGCATGTTTTCAAAGATTTTTTCCTCTGGCCGTCAAGAAGGTTGAGTTTAAGAAAGTGGTTAATCCGCTGTTTGAGAAATGCGTCAAGAACTTCGGCATCGGTCAGAATGTGCAACCGAAGCGTGATCTGTCCCGGTTCGTCCGTTGGCCGAAATACATTCGCATTCAGCGACATAAGGCAGTTCTACAAAAGCGCCTGAAGATTCCGCCACCGATTAACCAGTTCTCGCAGGCTTTGGATAAACATACCGCCCAGCAGTTGTTCAAGCTGTTGGAAAAGTATCGTCCGGAGAATCAGATCGCTAAAATCCAGCGCCTGAAGGCTAAGGCCGAGGCAAAGGCTGCCGGCAATCCTGAACCACCGGCGAAGAAGGGCAATCAGCTGCGCCAGGGTGCTAACACCGTGGTAAAACTAGTAGAGCAGAAGAAAGCTCAGCTGGTTGTTATCGCTCATGATGTGGACCCAATTGAGTTGGTCATCTATCTGCCCGCTCTGTGCCGCAAGATGGGAATCCCATACTGTATTATCAAGAGCAAATCTCGTTTGGGAACGCTAGTGTATCGCAAGACTTGTACCTGCATTGCACTTACCCAGGTTGGCAATTCGGACCGGGCCAATCTGTCCAAACTGATGGAAACCATTAAGACTAACTTCAACGATCGCTATGAGGAAATTCGCAAGCACTGGGGAGGTGGTCTGCTTGGTCCGAAGAGTATGGCTCGCATCGCCAAGCTCAAGAGGGCCAAGGCGCGGGAATTGACACAGAAGACGCTGTAAGCTCAATAGTTTGATGGGTGTGTCGATTCAATGTATGCTTAGGTGCATAATATTGTGTAAGGCTGATTTCTTTCATTCGCGGAAGAATCAGCTGTGGTTAAGAGAGAATAAAATCTGGAAAAGATAAACGTAAGATAGTTTTTGTGCGTTGTCTGTGTTATTTCTGATACTGCATTTCAAAGGTCACACTCAAAAGCATCAGAAAGAAGGGCAGGGAAACTATCGTCCGTTGATGATAAAAACGAATGCAACTGAATCGGCGCTCACTGCCTCAAGTATCTTGGATCATAAAACGGGAATTAAAAGAATATTCGGAGACTAATCGAGTGATAATGGCGAGTTAAGTAACTCGTTAGCGGTTCTTTTTAAAGAAATTCAGGATAAAAATACTTAAACGTTTCATTTCATGTTTTTTCCATAAATTTTATTAACCTTCATCTCTACGTGCCTTTGTCGTGCAAATAATTACATTCTGACACAATCATTTAATTATTGATATTTGTATATTGGATTACTGTTTTATGTTTCAAGTGTTTAATTTAAATAACCGTGTATGTATGCAAATTGCTGCTCGTATGACGAGTAGATATATTGTTCACGGCGTATGCAATTTTTATAAAAAATGTCGTTTTTGCATGAAGCAAAACTGAGTCAGGTTTTAACTCCAACTGCTGTCAAAACATATGGTCAAGAAAAAACGCCATCAGAAACTGCACGGAGATGTCAGCTCCGAGGATTTCTAGTGTTCACTGCACTTAGCGATGAGTTGGAATAATGCTACAACTATAGGTTCTCTAGAGCAGCGGTTCTCAACCTTTTTTGCACGACGGACCTCTTAGAAATCAGCCTGGGTTGCTGCGAACCCCCACGGATAAACATCGATTATGCGTGCTATCAAAATATTATTTTCAGTTTGTTAGGTACCAAGACTTTAAATTTCATTATGCACTCGGAAAATGTATTTTTCTTTGCCGCCCCCTAGAGATCCGAGGACCCCAGGTTAAGAATCACTGCTCTAGAGGATGTCACTTGGAACAGAAATGCAGATTGGTACATTCAATAATGCAATATACAGCTACTAAAAATCCATGTTGTCGTGCTATAAGGACAGATTATATCTACATAGCTTCACATCAGATACGTGTTAACGAAGGGGCTACATCATTTTATGCCTCACCTTTTGTGGACGTTTCGGTCTGGGATATTATCACACAGTTCTCATAGCTGATAATATCCGGTAGTGTCCACGATCATGATTCTGACCTACTATACGAAGTAAACGTTAATAATATTTAAGAACTTAACAACACAAATGAGTTATCTGTAGGATTTGCTACTAAGTAACGCGAACTGGCATTGATATTTTATTTGATTGACTGTCTTAAGAATTCGTTTGGATTGGATGCTGTCAATTTCATGGTTTCTGTGGAGGTGTTTTAACATTTTCTGCATATACCTGAAAACGGAAAAAGCAACTAGTCGAAATGATAAGTACACGGAAACAAATAGAAGTAGATACGTCTTTTATTAGGTAATCGTATGAGGCGGATATCTTAAAAACATATACTAGGATTTATATTCATTTGTATTGACCCTGGTTCGGCGGTTCCTGGAGTAAAAGCCTGATATGCTCAGTTGTATATTCTAACCCTACCCATTGAGGATTATTCATGTTACAATTGTGCAATGCTTTTGTACGTTAAGAGTCGGCTACACAATCTTTCGAAATAGTATTTCAATTTTCATAACTAAATGTACTAAACTAGATAAACTTAATAAAGCTTGCTTCCATATATAACTGTGCATACTTCGATGACAGTCTGATCACTGAAGTTGTACAATGATGCTTCCCCATGACGGTTCTTCCTAAAACAACTGTGAGATTGTCCGGAACGACAAAACTTTTTTGGCTAGAGGTGTGACATCCGCTATTCCTCCGAATATAGGCGGTATCTTCAAGTCACAAGCGAAAACCTTAATAGTGGTCACATTGGTAAAATTTCCCTTAACAAAAAAATAGCACACGATCTACGTCATGTTAGTATCAGTACTAGTTATCAAAATTGTTAAAAACGGTGGAAGCAGTTCCGTGACCATTTTATGAAGTTTCACGACTTCGGGTCGTCATTACGAAGGAGTAGATTACATAGCAGCGGGTCTGAAAAAATTAAAGTTTAAAAAAAAATTCCAATCGAAATGTGTTTACCAAGATGAAGAAGATTCTAGCTTGATTATTGAAAGCGTAATACACCACGGCAGTTATTGTTTGATTTTGTTCGATTGATCGCTGGACTCTCTGGTCTGGTTCAAGCTCCACTAATCAGCTGAGTATTGTGCCATTGTTTCATGCATCTGATTTTTTTTAATTTTTCGTCGCACATGTACTTGGGTAAAGCATCCGGCGTTTGTAAGGTCAAAAATCTGATGATAGTTGGTTGCTTTCCTGCTTGCATGTATTTCCTGTTTACCGTAGCACCATGTCGGTATCGTAGAAAATGTTAAGAATATTTAAATTACAATTGCGTATTCATCTATAGACTGTTAATATACCAGACTATATTTCGCACCAAAACATTCACGTTCACGCCGAGATCGCACAAATTTTCAACGTAACTAGGGGTTGCAGCGGTTGTTTTGAAAAAATAACAACAGATTCTTCAGTGTTGCTAGATTTATGCAGTTTTCAACTAAATATCATATTTGACAGTACCAGTTACCTGAGTCACTGAGGGGTAGTCAGATTTGTGATACAGTTTTGAATGCGAGTGTCTAGTCGTGTCGTTGTATTAACCATCTCGAGCCTAAAACAATATTACAAAAAAAAATACTAAAAACCGAGCACAACAGGCAAAAGAACTCGAAATTATTAAAACGAGCAAAGTAGCAAAAGATCTCGAACAAAAAAAACACATCTGGGGAAAAAGAAGGAATTGGGGGAAACATACTAACCACGAACACTTTTTTTGTTGCAAAGAATCACCGACAAAAAAAATAGAAGATTAGGAAGATTGCCAATCGACTATTAAACATAGGAGATTTTGTATAAAGTGGAAGCAGAAGTCCAGAGAAGTGTGTGCCCTGTGGAGAAGGTAGTCACGAGCACTACCCACCGCGTTCGACAAGGATGGATTAAGGTAGCTTTGTTAGACTACCCAACGCGTTCGATAAGGATGGAACCAGTCGAAGGTGGTGACGGGAACGATTGAGGGGCGCCGCAGAAGACAACAAGAAACGGAAGCCAAGCTGGCATGAAAGGAGTATACGCTACTGGAAGTAAGAAGAAGACGTAGGGAGTGAAGTCGGTACAGCCAACACCCGGCTCACTCCAAAACACGAGCAAAAAGGCCATAGCCGGGACAACACAACCCGACTACGGTCATATAATTAACTACAAAGTACTTCGGTCGGAACATTACACTCTGACCGATGATACAAGAACAAGAAGTATGCCGCACAGTCGACACACTACAATTCGACTGATGCTTGGCCAACACATATATATTGCCCCAGTCGGAACTACCATAACGTCCGACTGCGGTGAATTACCGAACGAAGACACGACTGGAGAAAATCAAAAGCCGCTCCAATAATGAGGCACTATACGCAGTCGGAATTACCAAAACCGACTTTGCGCCGAAAGACAGCCACCGTCATGTTAGACACTGGTGGTTGGACATCCCGAAGCAAGGCGAATGGAAGGCACAGTCAGAAACACCAAACTCTGACTGGTGCGAATATAAACGAAACATGAAGACAGTATACCACTAGGAGGGTGCAGGACCAGAGGAGGTGCCCCGAGATCAAAGTCCCGAAAACCATTATCGATCCGAGAGGACGCAGCCAGGCAGCACACTGGTGAAAACACCGGTATAAGCATTGGACGAGCCGCGAGAAGGACAGCAGGGGTGCACACTAGGACCATCGTAAAGTTAGGATGTTAAGAAAATGTCAAATAATGATAGAAAATTGTAAATATTTGGTTTTGACAAAAGTAATAACAAATATGATTTTTGTAATGGCAATCTTAGGAGTTAGGACACAAAAGACTTTTTGACACAAATTTTTCTAATGACCCGCGCAATCGTCTTGATGATGCGTCTCTCCGAGGCAACATCAAGCTCAGTAAGTAAGGGGGCATGCAGCGCCCATAGTTTTTGGCCAGCATCAACCCTGGAAAATTTCTCCAAGTGGTGCACCATGGAAGCTAATTTCCTGGGTTACATCACCAGCTACAGCCTTAAGCTAAGCTGATATTTTGATGAACTCGCGCTTTCCAAGCCATATGCTTACGGAAAAGAATAAACACTTTGTTTAATTAAACACAGTTTGTTGCTGCTAGCAGCAGACGGCGACGCTATTATAGAAAGTAAAGGCTTCCGAGTATGAGTCATAGTGAACTACTGATTCATCCACCGGGGTCTTTACTCTCGCGAGCGTGGAAAGAATGTTTTGTTTAGGTCTGAGACTCTCTCAGAGAGAAGTCTACACAGACGAAATGATAAAAGTCTTTTGCGTCAGATTGGAAGAGGTCAGTCGTATAAGTCAGTTAGAGTTAGCACGCGAAAACCGGGGTGCGTCGTGCAGTCTTGAGAAAAGTTAGTCGATAGTTGAGAACCACCTGACCGGGTTCGGCGGCTGAGAAAATTCAGTCAGAAGTCTATTCGTATCAAAAAATTAGTGATTAAAATTAAGCGGAAAATTCGACCGTATGTATGTATGAACATGTATGTATGTGCCTGAAGGTGTATCGCAAAACTAATAAAGGTAGTGAAACTTAGTGCCTTTTCTGTGCGATATTTGTGCGAAAGAAAACGAAATAGCTTACGTTGGACCGAGTCCGGTAAGGCAAGTCTGTAAGGAAAATCCACCCTGCTCCCGTCATACAAAACCAGTGGCCACCGGCGGCACAATCATTTCTCCCGATTCCTCTTGGCTATCGTGGAATTATGAATCGTTTTCGATGACGTTTTCTATCTCTTTTGTTTCTGTGTAAATTCACAATGAATTTTTCTGCACTCGGTTTTACAAGACTTTTAAAAAAAGTATGCTGCATAACTTTTTATTTCGCGTACCTCCATTCTTCGTCCAACTGGGAATATCGTCTACCAAATTGACAACTAATATTTTTTGGTTAGGAGTATTTTGTAACTTTTTGAAAGTAAAGCTTTCGAAGTTAGTGTTTTACAGTGTTTATTGCGTTTTTTGTGATTCTCAAAGCCTCTCTTCCTATTGTGATAAGTGTGAAAGCTACGCTATAGCAGGCTATAGGCACCAGTGAATCAAGCCAGCTTTTGTTCTATATCAGTGCACAAAAAAATTGTATCGTTGCACCCGGTTTCGAAGTGAAATGAGTTTGCCAAATGAAACAAAAGTACCCGTGCTACGGGGTAACACGATTTCGATCTACTTTAATAAAACTCGTGTTAGATCCACAATTCAAGAAGTGGAAATATTAGTTTAAGTTAAAATGGAGCTTAATCTCGCTGAAGTTACGTACATTCAGCTACACGTTCAAAACTGTGTTTTGATCACGTTTAGAAGTTTAGCGCAGGCAGAAAACTTCATTACAAAGAACAACATGCAACACGAGGTCGAATTTAATAACACCAGAATCAAGATCCCCGTGCATATGGAAAACGACGTGGTGGACGTGCGAATCATCAAACGAATCATGTCACAATATGGAGAAGTAGAATCTATTACGAATGACACCAGGAGAATTTTTTTCACCGGCATTCCCAACGGCGTTCGTATTGTGAGGATGCGAGTGTCTAATCCAATACCTTCTTACATGACTATCGAATGCAAATCACCGAAGGAAGGCGTGACCTCTGAGCAAACAACGCTAATCACATATCCCGGGTAGACCCCAACATGCCAATTCTGTAACCATACATCCCACTACGGAAAAACATGCGCCGAAGCAACTAGTCAAAACTCATCTACTACAGCCAACTCTAACAAGCAGCCATCGACAGCGCAGTGCGGTTGCGGTAAGCGGTGCGGTTTTATTACTTTTTTTTGCGGTTGCGGTGCGGACTAACTATTTACCGCCCACATCCGCATCGCGACGAACACTATCCACAGCTAGCGCCTTTTCCCAAATCGATGGCTTTTATAAGTTCGTGCATGGTGAAAACGGTGTTGTATTCCTCGGTTGAGCATGGTTGTACCGGAATCTTTTTCCTTTCTTGCCGTTTTTTGTGGTTCAAGTTGAATTTGCTGACACTTTTGCAAAGTGATCGGCTATAGATTCAGACACAATAGAGGGATCATCGAAAGTACCGTTTGGGGTATTTACCTCGCGCGTTTTGGACAAACTGTAGGTGCCACGAAGGGCTCTAAGTCTATCCCATATTACGCTAATTGGAGTTTCTGAGTTGAATGATTGAGTGAAATCATTTCAAAAATTTTTTGGGCTTGCCAAACGGTTTTTCTAGCCTCACTTCTAGCAGTTTTGAATGCACTGAGAAGTGACGAGCGTCCAATTTGACGGATTGTTTTTATCATTTTTTTTTCAATGCTCTAATAGCGGTAAGCTTGAATCTAGTTGGTACCGCCACACGGTACTATCTTTGATTTTAGGCCTGAGTTTAGTCCGGCCTAAGACGTTAGTACCTGTCATTGCAGAAATGGCTGCATCCTGAAGCCAAATGAAAACAGTGTAAAAGGCCGCCATGTTCCTCTTGCATACATCTCAATAATTTGAATCAACTTTTCGAACTTTATGTGCAATATTATGGCCCATGTTGCACACAAACCATATGAGGGCAAGTAAGCAAGTTTTATCCCGTACGAAAAACAGGTGTAATCGAATTTTAAATGCATTTTTTTCAATATTCTTTATCGTCCTATATCTAGAAGGTGCTACACGCTCATTTCAAAACGCCACATCGAAGAGTTATATTGCAGGTTAGCAGAAGTCGAATCAAACTGACGGACGAAATTTTATAATTGGATTCAGAGATGAAAATTGTTTTCGTTCGTTAGTTTACCTATGGCTATCAAAATGAGTGAAGTTTAATTTGCTCGCAATTTTTTAGTTATTTTTACATTAGGAAAAAAATATATAATCACAATTTGTTCTCTTTTCTAGTTGTATCTTCTCACAAAGAACACCATAAGAAAGTGGAAGTTTATTTATATTTTTACTGCTTTTGAAAGAGTTCAAAACTAAGATTGAATAAAAAATTGTAAATGAAGCCATGTCATATAGCCTAAGTAACACTTTTAAATATGACGGCAAACAAACTGTTACAAATATTCTCATTTTGATCGTTATTTAAATGTTATCGGAGCTTGCTTGTATTGTTTCGTAATTTATAATTTTCTAGCATATCTTGTACTATTTGCATTTCCGCTGTAGTACAAATTTTAGTTTAATTCTTTATGATAGAACAGATACGCACAGGGTATGAAAGAGCTGTGAAAGCTGAGACTAGACAGATGACTTGGCAAAATGACGCAAAAAGTTGAATACGGAAAAATCGCTTGAATCGTGTCGGAACTTAAGGGGGTGCAAAGATTCTTTGTCTTTTCAGTCATGCGCCACATCGAAATCTTGTTTTGCGGTATATACCATAACTCAAAATCTACTGGACAAACGTTGAGAGATTTGCACAGTTGTTTTCACAGCATTTCACAAGTAATTAAGGGAGCTTTTATTTTTTGGTCGATTTTCGATTTTTTCGTAGTACTTTGAAACCAAAATCCGATTACTGCTAAAACAACGATTAACATGTTATTGTAAAATAATAATATTTAGCAGTTTGCAAAAAGCTCTTGTAGTTGCATGGGCAATGATGTGAAGAAGAAGAAGAATTGTGCATAATTCAGAACGATTGGTCCAAGAAAATTTGTCTGCATCCAGTACCAGGTTCAATTTGTAAATTTATAATTATCAATTCATTATCAGACAGATGGCAGACTATAGGAAGTAACTAATTATAATTTTTATTAATTAAAATTACTGGACTTTTGGTATTTCAGGCATGATTGGATAATCGTGCTGATAATTTGAATTACTTCATTTTCAGCAAAGTAGGTCTGCCAAATTCTATATGCATGGTTAGTAGACTAGTTGGGTAGGATGGTATAATAAGCCCCACCAGGCTAAAATTTCAGATTTCCATTCCATGGACGACATAATTATCTGAAGCAAATAAAAAAAATTTATGGCATTTTTCATGTGTTGCACAACAGCAACTGATACAAACTTTTCAAAAGATGTAAGCTTCCACTCTTTTTCTATAACCATTTGATTTAATTTGGAACAGTCAGATTTGGCTGAACTGACAAACTACTAAGTGTAATGTTAGAGACGCTCTTCAAGCCCTTGGAGTGGCTAGCGCCTAACAATACAACTCTATAACGTTCTCGATAGTATACACCATTATTAGCAAAATAACGTTTTAGTCAATTATGGATCTTAAATAATAAATTGTTTAAGCGGTTACTCCACTGTAGAATTTTAAAACAATTGATTTTTTATTTATTAGTCTAAAATGTGCTTTAGGATGTAAAAAATGATATCCCAAAACATGGAGAACGAAAACAATTCAAAAATATAATTTTCAATTTTGCCGCAACGCCTCTTATGTATAACCCATGTGTACTGCAAACTTTAACCGCGTTTTTCTCGAAACCACTGGCCGGAAATGTAACTCGAGCAAATGATTTTTGGTCGCTTTGAAATTTTCACAGTATATTCAAAATTGATTTTTCTAGTCAGGTACGCAGGATTAAATTGTTTATTGCTTACCTTTTTATTGAATAACGATTTTGTGTAGATTTTTATGACATTCTCTATGTTTTTTCACTTAAAACTGCGCCATTTCTCTTAAAACCAAAATATCGAAAAAATCCTACGTACATCGCTATTGACATAAGCAATCAGAAAAACTTTAGTTTTTGGCGCCAGGTCAAAAATCACGGGAGATAGATTTTCGACCGTGGACCCCTTCCAAAAAAACGCGCATGACGTGAAAATGCTGCAGAGCCGCCATCTTGTGATGAAATTGCTCGAAGAAATTATTTTATTTGATACAATACTTATGTTATAAATCCCATTCAACAAGATGTCGATTCACCATTTTATTGAGCAATAAAAAAATTCTCGAAATAATCAGACTATTAAATGGCATAAACAGTGAATTTTAAATTAACTTTATTGTACAGTTTTTTAACATAGCCGTGTATTGCTGATCAGAACGCAGCAATGCAAATAGCAGCATCATGTTACCGGAAGAAGACAAAAATATGCAAAAAATTGTCATGCTTCTCTTGCATACATTTCGTTATTTTCAATCCTCTCTTCGGCTTTCTTCTGGATAAATATGGCTTTCTTTGCTCGCAATAAAGATGGCAATAAATAAGCCAGTTTATCAGGTAGGAAAGACAAGCACTGTCGAACTACACTAATAAAATAAAATACCAATTAATGCGTAGAAAACTACGCATTTTCAATAAAAGTGGAATAACCCATTTAGTGGGTAAAGAGTTCGTATCCATAAATGAATACAGCTTTTGTACGTTAACCTGGGTATGTTTTACCTTTTATTTTTCGCAGACCTGTTACAACAAATCGCGTGAAAAATATCCATTCATGAAAATCGCGCCAGAATGAAAAATTCTGTCAATAGAATTATTTCTGAATTAAAAAAAAAACATAAAATAACATTCATTTCACATTATTGTCTCCTTAACTACTTAACAAAATAAAACCGCCAACTGGATATATTTTTAATGGCTGGATCTTTTGGCTGCTCTAAAAATGCCAAACGCATATTTGCAACATCCTCAGTAGTTTAAACATGCAGGCCGGTAATTTGCAGCTTCCGCTACGAACCTTAGTTTGCAGGTTAACTCGCTTAAAATAATTCTTAATGACTTTTAACTCATTATTAAGATCAGTATATCCATTGACATTATCTCATCGAGTAGTTGTGAAATGAATAAAAAGCACCAATGGTTATAAGCAATAAAATACCCATTTTTTGAAGGCTCATAAAATGTGTAAAGTTTTTTTACCGTGTTTATCTACCCGCATTTCGACATAGATCTTTCATTAGGGCTTAAATCGCAAATGTAAACAAACTGCGTTTTCGCTATTATGACATTATGCGACAAAAATACTACAAGATTGAGGTGAAAATTAGTTAAAATGGTTTTTAGTTCGATTTATAATTAAAGAAAACAAAACGGCGAAACATGCATTTTCTTCGAGATTTCGACTTAGGCCCTTCTTCTCATATGGAATATAAAGGCTAAACATACATTTTTTGACAGAACCAGGCGTACGGTTATTATTCACAAAATTATTCTTTAAACGGCGGTTCTATTATATAAATGATAAGCAATATCTACTAGGATCATGTCTACTCGATAGTTGTTGCACATAAACATTCGAATATTTCGATATTTTCATGAAATTCGAAGAAAAGATGCACGCGCCCTATCATTTACATTGGGTTTCTATGCGCCCATTTGCTGAGCCCTATTAAAAAGTATACTGTCAAGCTCGCCCATTTACCCAGCCCTACCCAGCAAGACAGAGTCAGTTTAGCCCTTTTACCGCGCCCTTCTGAAAATTATGTACACCGTTTAGCCCTTCCGCAAATGGTGGTTGCTGAAGGGCGAAATCACGACTGGGATGCAAATTGGGCGTAAGCATTTTTTTAGTTTCTACCCACTAAAAGCACATAGGAATTAAATTCTTTGTTATATTGTCATAAGGTTTAACCAAAGATGCTTCCGGAAAAACATGGTCACAAAGTAATTTATACCTACAATAAAAACTACATTTAGAAAAGCATCGCCGTATATTGAAACAGATTTTTCTCCATTTGAGTATATTGCGACTTTGGCCCTATTGAAAGATCTGTGTCGATTTTTTTTTATTTCCTCGTTCTTTCCTTCTCTCTACACGCTTGATTCCAATTGCACATCAAAGGGTTACAGTAGAGCACGTTTAGATAAATTGAGATCTATTCAATCAATTCAGATTAAAGTTGTTTTTGTGAATTAGAAAGAGAACTACAATAAGAATTGTTTTGATTCTTTTCTTTTTGCTTATCTAGCGGGAATAAGCGGGACCATTTAATTCGTTAATATAAATCGATAACATATTTTCACGAATGATTGCCCATATATCTATTGTATCACACATCAAAGAAAGTAAATAACGAAAGAAAATTATTGTTTTTAGGGGATAGATCCAAACAAATGACAATTGGATATAGATCGTAAAATGCAATATTTTATGAATTTACTTACACTGGTCGTTAGCAAATTGAATCAGAATGTTAACAGCTTTGAAATTAGCTCCACAAATACCCTAAGCTAAGAGTAAATAATAGATTTTAAATATGTGCAATGTTCCAATAAGAATAAAATCACATAAAACTTCTGAATACAAAATGTTTTGAAATTTACTGTGAACACAACGGTGATCAATATATTTATTTCGATTTTTGGCATAAATCGTTCCAATTTGCATTGATGCATTATAGAAATATATCTATATTCTGTCTGCCACAGTGCAAAAAAACGCTCAAGAATATAAATGATCATTCTGTCAAAGTTTAATTTTCTGTTTGATCTTTGTTTTCTTTTTATTTAAACCTCGCTGAAAAACGTGTATAATTTTAATTCGCAGACCCTCATTTATAATTGATCTTTATTCCAAACTTGTGAAAATTCACTTGAAACGAAAATAAATGTTCTCCCCCACGTCGATAGGTATCATGTTCAATTAGAATGACACTCACAGTTCATTTTAAATTCAAATTGAAATATTTTAACCAATTATTTAATCAAAGTATGAAATCCCGACAAACATATAATTCCAGCTTAAAAGCCAACTGTCAAAATTCTCTTTGAAAGGGAATTCCGGACAAACCGTTACTCACCAATCACAGATGTTGGCAGTAAACAAAAGAGAAAAAAATTTCTCTTCCATTAACTGCTATGAACTGTGTTTAACCAGCGACGGTTTGTCCGGAATTTCCCTTCAAAGAGAATTTTGACAGTTGGGTTTTAACCAGTAATCATATTTTTGTCGAGAAATAACTATCATGGCACCAATTACAACCGATGGTTTAACCTACAGACACTTTATATAACAGACTAGCGGAGAGAAAAACAGTAAAACTAGCAACCAAAACCCTCATGCTCCTTTGGTTGCACTTTTTGACAGTCCGTTTGGCTGCAATTTTTGACACTTCGCTAGTCTGTGTATAAAGTGTCTGTAGGTTAGCCACCTCTAACTCGACGAGCGCCTATTCAAACTGAATAAAAACATCCATATGTATATCAATTTATTTTCTTTTGTGCATATTATGTCACTACAAAGTACTGCACATCATCGGTCAACTTTCAACTATCCAACACGTTAAAGTTCTATGTTCAGAAACATATCGGCAACAAGTTGACAAAATTGTTCTCAAACCCTATGGAACGAGATATTTGACGAAGAAAAGCTATTTTACTGCAAGAAAATATCGGAATGAATTTACTTATTTTCTTTAACTTGAATTTGTTGTTTTTTAACATTGACTGTAACGCAGATCAGAACGCAGCCATATATGATTAAAGCTTACCAAATATTTTAGGCCCGTTTAAAAGTTAGTCCGGTTTAAAAACAGTTAGTACGGCTTTGTGCTTACGGCTATAAGTGTTTTACGCTTTTTTTTAATACTATTGTGAACCTCCTCAGACGAGCACGGAACATTTTTATTTTTCAAAGAGTCGGAAGTTTTCGGAATAGAAGCATCAGCGGCCTTCAACATGGCTATCGATATGGAAGCAAGGTTCGATACGGTCCCTGCAGGAAGCTCGTTATCAATAATGTTCTCAAATAATTCCCAATTTGCTGCTCTAGTGCACCAACCCACGCTTCTCTTATTTTCCGAATATGCAGTCTTGGTTTGAAGAGATATTTGTATTGGGTGATGGTCGCTACCGTACAAATCGTGTAAGACTTCCCAGTGAAAATCTGCAGCTTTGGATCCTTTGCCCAAAGAATGATCAATTGCTGTTGTATTCCCGGAATTGGAGCAGAAGTGAGTTTCTGCTCCATCATTTAAAAGGAAGAGATCAATTTATTATGTTAGAGATAATGGTACCCTGCGAGTTTGCTGGCTGATCACTCCACAACGGGTGCACAGCGTTAAAGTCTCATAAAATTGGTAGACTATCAATTAAATTGACAAAGTCGGTTCGGCTCCAGTGGTTGGCACGGAGATAGAGGGTAACAATGGTAATTTTGATAGGGTGTATAAGATTAATGGCAACGGCTTATAAAGGAGTATTTAAATGGAATTCGTCGTGTGAGTAGTCGTTTTTACGGCTAGGGCAACGCCGCCCCAGGAACTGTTGTAACCTGGGCCTCTTTTGTCGTAGCAAGTAAAGTCTTTCAAATTGATCATAACTTTGTGGTGCTTTTCTTGTAAAGCGATAATGTGAGGTTGTTTTCGTGAGAAAAGTTGTTGTAACAAATTTTTCTGTTTCCCTAAGCTGTTGATGTTCCATTGTAAGATTTTGAATGTTTTCGATATTTACTTCACCAGCGCTGAGGTTTTGGCAAATCAATCTTGATCCATAATCAGAGCCAGATATTAAGTAAGAAGTTTTGTGAAGATTATTGGTACCTACTGAGAGTTCTGGGAAGCTTTCGTCGGAAGATTTTGAAGCAATTCGTTGTTTTTTGACTGTCGTTTAAATAAGCTGTTTAAGGGGGGATTTTGGTTAAATTTTTTGTCTTTTGGTTTTTGTATATTTTCAGTTCTTTCCGGTATTTTTTTAGATTTTGTGTCAATGTTTACGTTACTACTACTTGCAGTTTGTTCACTCCACTGGGTACGGGTAGGATTCGTCGCGGTGCGGATGTTGGCGGTAAATGGATTGTCCGCACCGCAACCGCAAAAAAATAATAAAACCGCACCGCTTACCGCAACCGCACTTTATTTACCGCACCGCACCGCGCGGTAAATGCGGTAAAATTTTTATATTTTTAGAAATAGTGTTGAAAAATTGTACATTTGTGTAACCATGTATAATAAAATGTTAATCTTATTCACACGAAATTTAACTTTAAGAGACTCCTCAGAATGTAATGTTTATGAAAAAATCAACTTTTGGATTTTCTATTAATAAAATTCCGTACATTTTAAGGCAAACATTATACATTCAAAAACGTTCTACTGCAGTAATAGGAAAACTTTTATTTTAACAACCCTTCAGTTAGTTGAAAAATGTGAAATAAAAATGTAATAACAAATGAAGTTGCCTATTTTTTTCTTTAAATTTTCATATTTTCAATGTTTTTGGCATATGAAAATGAAATGGATGATTTTCGCATTTACGTAGTAAACATTCTTAACGGAATTTCACCAAAAAAAAATTAAAGTCGAAATATCAGTACTTCTATAAAGTAGCGCATATATTCCAATACAGTGAAATCAAAACATATTGTATTTCATTAATAAGAACGACGCCATATTTGACGAAAAAAATCGCCTATACATTACATCTAATGAGGAGTCCGGTCTCAACCGGCACAAAATTATTGAACATTAGAAAAACTGCAAAAAATATATGATTTGTAGCATACAGCAGAAATGATTTTTAAAAATAGGGGGTTTTACGGACAAAATATCCCAAAACTCTAACTTCCGCATTCTTCAAGAAACAGATGTATTATCATTCAAAAACTAAGATTGCTCCCTTTAAAAATGAATGAAGTGAAATTTTCTAAATGCTTGTTCGAAAGTTCTAGCATTTAATATATTTTCCTCTAATATTTTGCCAAAAAGCCAATGGCAAAAACTTCAATTGAAGTGAACGGGAGTCAAACTATGTGGTATTTGGCAACAAAAGCTTCAAAAAAGCTACAAAATAGTCTTGACTGAAAAATATTAGGACCTAATTTGGTAGAAATTTATAGTAAATTTGAATGGAAGTACGCGAAAAAAAGTTATGTAGCATTATGCTATATTTCACCCTAAGGAGGAAAATTTGGTAAACACCAAAATTTCTCACTAGGGTGAAAATTTGTTGGTAAAACCAGTCTTTGCACTTGAGGGCACAAATCCTTATTTCTTACACAGTTGCGTTTCGGCTTCGCCTCATCAGAAACCGACACTAACTTTTTGTCGGAATAGATTAGCGCCGGCTTGACGCAAATCCATTAAAACTAAAAAACACACTTTGTGTTTCAATCGAACGACTGATCAAACGTGATGTCCCGTCCGAGCAGAAGTTCTGTTTATGCCGATGAGACACAGTGAAGCCGAAACTTGTCTTGGCTTAGCAGGCCTGTGCGAAAGCACTATGCTATATTTCACCCTAAGGAGGAAAATTTGGTAAACACCAACATTTCTCACTAGGGTGATCACGTTTGATCGCGTGTTTACCAAATTGTTATCGAAAACGATTCATAATTCCACGATTTCCAACAGAAATCGAGAGAAGTGATTAACTTTTAAATTGGATTTAAGAGTAAACATTTATTGTTTTTAAATTATCTAATAATTTTGTCTCTATTTGGATCTTGCATTTTATGTATTTGAAATGGTTAGTTTGTGAAGTTTTACTTAGAAGTATAAAATAACTAGTCCAAAATATGTCGTAAAAATAATAGCGTCAAAATATTTCGGACACAGCTAGATTTTCCTTCATTATAGCAGTCTGTTTATCAATTTAGAAAAATCAAAATTATCACTTTTATCATTTTTTTTGCGGTGCGGGTGCGGTAAAACCGCGCGGTAAAAGCTCTTTCCCGCACCGCATCTGCGGGAAAAAGTGTCTCACCGCACCGCATATTTTGCGGTGCGGGTGCGGTAAATACCGCGCGGTTGCGGTAACCGCGACGAACCCTAGGTACGGGTGTAGTTGATTTTTAAATGGTTGTTTTCGAGGTTATGAGAGTAGGGGGGGGGTGTCTTGGTGTCTGTGGGCGACGGACGATTTGCCGTAGTATTTTCGTTTTCGTTGGGAGTGGAGTTTCGGATGCTGTCGATACGCGTATTTACGGATAGCGTAGTTGCGGCGATATTTGTATTACATTGGCATTTACAGCCACATCTCAAAGAGGTGGAATAGTATATGGCTTCGGAATAAGATTTTAAGCCATTGCGTCCGTCAAACAGGCGTCGGGCAACGGGGTAAGGGATGTCATTGTCTGTTTTAATTTTAGTAATTTAGAATTCTTTCTTAAATATTGGATATTCACTGGAAGTATCTGTGTGTGGTTCTGAGTAGTCACATGTCTCGTCGTGCCATTCATCACCACAGTTTCGACATAATTTCTCTTTCTTACAATTGAGACCAAGATGGCCGTATTTTAGCCATTTAAAGCAGCGTAGTGGTCGGGGGTAGTAGGGGTGTGTAGTTTTTTTGGTGAAGCCTATGTGGATAAGTTGAGGTTGGGTGGGCTTAGATATGGTAAGAATTAGTGTGGAGGTGTTGGTCAATTTTTCGCCAACCTTCTTTTTTATTCTTTCTACCTTACTTACGTGGTGGTCACCGAGTTTGTGAAGAATATCTTCTTCTGTCATGTCGATGACTTTAGCAGCATTAATAACTACCTTGCATGAATTCAAAGAATTATGTACTGATATCCTAACCTTGGTGCCGTCAAGCAGTGTTGAGATTTTGAGTACCTACGAAGGCCTTTCACTTTTAGTACAAGGCGTGCTCCACCTTGTTCGACCCTGGAATCCTCAACTTCACCAACGGCACTCGTAACGGATCGAAAAATGTAGAATGGTGCTACAACGACAAGCGTTTCTTCATCTCGCTCAATTGTGACGAATTTTATTTCACCTCTTCCGCTTTTAGGAATGGATCCAAGTAAAGGGAACTCATCTGTTTTTCGGAACCCACCAGTCGCCATGGCGACAGGGGTGAATATATCTGCACTACTCACTACAACTCAGATTACGCGCTTCCTGGATAAAGGATATTAATACCTAGCACCATCACTACTATAATGCAATGGCCTTGACCACGATATCGAGATAACGCTAAGATATATACGACGAAACAAAGTTCTAATAGTGTAACGTAGGTTTGGGAGAATAATTCACATTATACTGTTAGCTTCACGACCGCGAATTAAGAGCAATCGGAAGCATAATAGATTTGATCACCTAATCTCAGGAGGCGGGGTGAAAACTATTTTGCACAACGACTTCTAAAAGAGGTCTTACCGAAACGACGGTTCAACACAGACTGGTGGAACAAATTTTTGATCACCATTTTTCATTTATTTTTTACATTTCTTTTAAAAGAAATGTATAGAATTCACTCAAAGTTTCATGATTTTTTCCGAGGCCCGAAGGGCCGAGTTTTATATACCAATCGACTCAGCTCGACGATTTGGGACAATGTCTCTGCGTGTCTCTCTCTCTCTCTCTCTGTGTGTTTTTTGAGAGCATTAAAAAAAGTTTCAAGAAAACCCTGAGACGGGAAAAATGTACAAAATGGTAGACAACCCTATTTTCATATTTTTTCAGTGCACCATATAAATAACACCTTTTGAACATTATATTTATGTAATTCAATGGTAAGGTTTTCCTTTAAAAACCGCGACACGTATAAACGATCTAAATAGTCAATGGACAAACATGGATTCACGCTTGAAGTCTGGTAGAAAACCTATTTATGACCGCATACCACATCCAAACTGTTATAAATTTCGAATCCATCAATGAAATATTTTCAAACTTGCAGGAGATATACTTGATTACTATATTTTTCGAATGCCATGTACTAAATAAGTAGACAAATATTTTTTGTTTATAGAGATAGGACCAAACCCGTGGGTGTTTGCTGGTAGCCTTATGAAACGTGTCATAAAGCTTCAAATCTCGAATCTCTCGATGGATCATTTTGAAATTCACTGAGAAGATGCTTAGATACTGTATCTATCGAATGCCGTATGACAAATTTATGGTCATTTTCTTTTGTTAATAACGGTTTTAGGAACACCTGTTATGCCATTCAGCACCACGACTCTGCTCCCTTGTGCCAGTTAGCACCGCAACTCCCTTCTCGTACAATTCAGCGCCATTTACTCGTTGAGCTCCCGACTTGTTCGCGAACTACTGGGTCTAGTCCCCACGGTGGACTTAGTCTACTCCGACGGAGAGTTCTTCGGCGAGAGAAGTTCTCTCGAGGCCGAGCCAACCAACCAGGTGTCGAGGTCAGTTCGGTGATTCCAGTGGAGTAGGGCGTCCGGTTCGCTGGTGCCCCGACGACCCGCGACTGGTGGTGTCTCTTCGCGGTCTACTCAGTCTAGTTCCCGGCGGCGAATCTAGCTTACGCCTACGAATAGCTCCCCGGCGCAGGAAGTTCTCCCGATACCGATTCTTCTTAGCACTACAATTTCTTGAGCCCATTGGCTCCCTCTCGTTCCATTTCACTCTACTTTCCCGATCAGCCATTCAGCTCCCGCCCTCACTTAACTACTCGGTCTAGTCCCCAACAATGGATCTAGCCCTGTCTCTTGTGTGTGTGTGTGCTTTTGTGGCTGAACCGATCTTATCCAAACCAATTTTAAATGAAAGGCCTATCAGCCATACAGAACGCTATTAAATGGTTATCGATTCTGATGTTTAGTTTCCAAGATATAAATGTTTGAATGTTTGAAATTGCGTTTTTTACAGTTTTTTTAAATTATCTGCCGAAATTGACAACATAGAAAAGCACTTTATATATCTTTAGACAGCTACGAATACCTTTCGAACGAGCTGTAGATTGTTGAAATCGAATTATTATCAAAAGAGACATTTAACATTAAATACTGACGAAAGATTATTATCATTCCCCATAGCCAGAAATAAGACCAAAATCATGCAATCTATTTTATTAACGCCAAAACGGCTAATTTTAGGTCAATAGTAACTTCGGAGAATCTCGGAGTGATATGTTCATAAATTTTTTTGAATGTGATTATTTTGAAATGATGATTTCAGCAAATTTGTAGCTCTTACTTTTACGAATAACTTTACTGAAGACAACAAATATCTATTTTGAACATTTTAAAAGCTATGGTTTGTTGTTTGTGGTTTACTCTTTATCGCCTGTTAATTGTTCAATGTAATAATAATCCATTAAAATGGGCCAAATATTAATTCGATAAAACGAATTTTATATTTCATTTTTCTATCTACAACCACTAGAAATAGACACCGAACAATTCCAAATTTTCTGGATGGGAGTTGATCACATATCGGGGCAAAAATGTTCATTTGCGCAAACCTTCTGAATGCAAATTTTCTAACTTATAACCATCGGATCAATCTGAAGCATATCTCGGAAAATGAAAAACGATATAAATAACTCCAAGTAACGGGGTAACCAAGAGGAGGCGTTGGGGTTCAAAGCAAGATTTTGATGAGCATTTGATTTTGGTTGTATTACCAATTATATGAATAGGTAGAATAAATGTTAGAAAACTGTAATACAAGGTCAAGAGCACATCATTTTGAAACCGACAAATTCGAAAGGGTTTAGTATCTTCGATGAATTTTACAAACTTTAAACAGCACATCATCTGTTAAAATGATTTTGGTGTCATATCCTCCTAGAAGTATTTATGGAGAATTTACTCTTCAAACAAATTTAATTCTTGAGGAACGCGCATAGCGTAGTTGGTAAATCGATTGTCTTGTACGCTGCTCACCTGGGTTCGATTCCTAACCCCGCACACAGGATTAAGTTAAAAGCTCTATAATCAAAATGTAAAAAAAAAATAATTAAAGACTTAATGCCTTAAGCAAAATCTTGTGGAATGCTGTTTACAAATCACTTTGTTGAAGAAAAGAAGGCTCCATGTGTTCAGGGTATCAACATAATTTAGGCAATTTGTATCCACCTTTAGAATAAATATTTATAATTTTATTGTTTATGATAAATCTCTTCTACTGTTTATAAACAATAAAATTTACATTTCATCCAAAGATTGAGTTTGTTAAACTTACAATAGAAAGTTTTTTTTAGAATGAAATAGATTCGTAAATATCATTTCAACACACGATATACTGCCTACACGTAGTATTCATACCTGGAATAGTTTTTTTTTAAATAATAGTCTCAACAAATTCGCTAAAGACAGGAACTCTGTCACAATTTTTTGAAAAACTGATTCTCGAATCATGCTATTTGGACAGTAAGCTTGATTTCCAGCAAACCCCCACCAAACCGAAATTCTGGCTATGCCGCTGACTCCAAGTAAGAAGAAACAAAGGCGTTTTACACTCGTCCACAAGAAACTTCTTCGAATATTGCCTATCTATTATAATACATTGAAGATGTTAGAAGGGCTCTAGCAGACGAACAAGGCTAAATTTAAGGAAATCCTTTCTTGAGCATATTGTCCTTATCTTCAAGATGCAAATATGGAAAAAATTCTCATATAAAGAAAGGCTATGCAATCACTGTAAAAATGGACTTTTTAGCGGAGGCCCGGAGAGCCGAGTGGTTTTGCTTTTTCATTCGACACTGTTCGTCGAAATCTTAATTTAAACTCACACAATTTTCTCAAAATGGCTGAACCGATTTACATAAACTTAGTTTCAAATGAACGATATAACGCTCTCATAAGCTGCTATTGAATTTTTAGTTGATCCGACGTCCGGTTCCGGAGTTACGGATTGAAGAGTGTGATAAGACAGCATATTCCATATAAACTGCACAGCAAAAAAACGTGTTTAATCCACCTAACAGTGTGATGAGACATTTCTTATAACTCTTATCACTCTCTTCGGATATTATATCGTTTGAGAGCATTTAGAACTTGATGCTTCGCGATGTTTTTGATAATACATACTACATGGGATAGTGGCAGGACTCAGAGAATCGCTCAAATCAGCATAGGACAACATTAGTGCTAGAAATCTCAAACCAAATCAATGGGAAAGCGTAAAAATGGCCCATAAAATAGACATACCAACGAATTATTGTTAATGCTCTGTTAATAAAATATCTATATTGTGGTGGGAAAACTGAATTTTCCTAAAGGGGTTATATATTGTACTGAAACAAAAAAAACGATTTTTTTTAATCGATTTGAAGTTTATATTTTACTCAAATTTCCAACGCGACTGAGAACTAAGAAATCAACGCTTTTTCTTGAAAAGGGCGATACTAGCAGTGATACTATTCAAAGAAAATCAACAGTGAATATTTCCAGATTTGGTTTTATTTCCTATTTAAGAACTATTGTGTTTTTTGACATCCTAGCTTGCATGATTCAGTGATCGAAACCCAAAACTTCATAAAGTATTTGAAATTATTAAATTAAAATTTGTTTTTGCTATTGCAATTGACAAAATGATAGTATCGCCCCTTTGGCGATTGTTTACTTTTTCGGTCCCATCTATCAGCATTGAAGTATCGCCCTTACGTTTTTTTACAATAACTACCGTTTTACACCACCGATTTCGTCCGGGTTTTTTTCAAAAGAGATCATTGTTACTATTTACAGCTGGTATCAGTTTGATAATCCTAAAAAATACGAAAATAACAGTTTCGCCTCTAAACTGCTAGCAAAAAAAGTATCGCCCTGTTTGTTTGCATGGAGCGTGGAGGGCGAAACTTTAAATAAACAAACAAAAATACAGTTTCGCCCGTTGTATTTTAGTTCCACCTGTTACCGCATAGAGGGCGCCAACACTAACTATTCAACGGAGAGAGATAGAAATTTGGTGTCTTCTACAAAGTTATAGAACAAGCATTTTTCAGTATTTCTTTTGAACATCTTGATACTCTATCTCTCTTCTATGAAAAGTTAGTAGTGGCGCCCTCTATGCGGTCACAGGTGGAACTAAAATTTTCTAACCAAAACATTACTCGTATTATTTATTATAATTCTTGTAAACATACTATTCGGCTAAATCTAACCATTATTTCACAAAAATATATAGTTTGCGGGATCGAGTACTGATACACAACCATGCACTGCTAGGCCCAATGCAAAACTGACTCAGACATCACTTCGTTAAAAGTTTAATAACTTCTTTTAACAAAGTCGGATTAACTTGCAGTCTTCGACGAAGTTGTATACAATTCAATTATCCTTCTTATTTTCACTTACAGTGATAATACGATGCATACAGTGCCTCCTAGCGGCGAAAATACGAGCTAGTGAGTTTTCTCCATGTAAATTGTTGAAAAATCCAATATAAACTTCAGGCACGTTGGTCCGGTAGTTAGACTTGTCCGATTTGCTTCAAATTTGGTACAAGTACTGCTGGTGGGACTAGGAATCGACTCAGGGGTGGGCCGATTGAGTTTTCAAAAATTCATAATTTTTCTGGGCAGTCTAGTGCACAGTGCTCTAAAAATCTAGCGAAATCGTCTTAGGGCACCAGCGGGTCTGTAAAGAATACTAAAAATTAATTTCTATTCCATAATTTTCAGTTCAGCAATTCGAGAGTTCGTGCTCACTGCAAACCATGAAAAATAGACTACGTTGTGAAGCGATGATCACTATTTATTAAAAAATCACGGTTAAATAAAAAATAAAACTATTAAAAAATTTCAAATAGTTTATAATTTTCACAAACATATTACGAAAAATTGTGTAATAAGCTTTCGTAATATTGTGTAGGAAAAAAGCTGAAAATTTGAAAAGAAATCTGAGGATTATGATTGATTACAGAACTCTGGAATTTTCTATTGGAATGTTTTCAGGCATGAATTTGATATTGATGCTATTAGACAACTGTGAAATCAAGACCAATAGATCAGTTACATATCAGGACCCCATTCCGACAATTTATCAAAAGTCCTCAAGATGCTTACAACAACAGGTTATCAATCTACGGATCAGACAATGTTATTGTAATATTGAATTAAATCAGTTTGCATCAATAAATTTTCTCCAATCTCCAGTAAACTCCAATCCAATATTTTGTTTTGTGTGGTGGGGGGGGGGGGGGGGGGCTGTATGGTGTTATTTATTTCGCTTTTCATTTTCCGTAAGGTTTCAGATCGATCCGATGGTCATAAGTTAGAAAAATTGCAGTCAGAAGGTTCGCACAAATGAACATTTTTGCACTGATAAGTTATCAAGTTCCTTCCAGACAACTTGGAAGTGTTCGGTGATTATTTCTAGCGGTTGTAGATAGTAAAATGAAATACAAAAGTCGTTTTATCGAAATAATGTTTAGCTTATTTCAATGGATTATTACTATATTGAACAATAAATGGGCGACAAAGAGTAATCAACAAACAACAAGCCATAACTTTTAAAGTATTCAAAATAGATATTTGAAGTCTTCAGTAAAGTTATTTGCAAAAGTAAGAGCTACAAATTTGCTCAAGGCATCATTTCGTTATAATCACTTCCAAGAAAATTTGTTAAAATATCTCACTCATAGGGGGATTAATCAGCAAAAGCACAATACCAAAAGAAAGAGAATATTACCTCTATTAAATTCTCCGAAGATACTATTGACCTAAAATAAGCCGTTTTGGCGTTAATAATAGATTACATGTTTTTGGTCATATTTCTGGCAATGGGAAATGATAGAAATCTTTCTTCCGCATTTAATGTTAAATATCTCTTTTGATAATAGTCCGATTTCTACAATCTATAGCTTGTTCGAAAGGTATTCATTTAAGCTGTCTAAAAACGTATAAATTGTCAATCTATATTGTCAATTCCGGCAGATAATTTTAAAAAAACTGCAAAAAACGCCATTTTGCGCATTCAAACATTCATATCTTAAAAACTAAACATCAGAATCAAAAACAAATTAATAGCGTTCATACTGTTTTTTAGTTCTTTCATTTAAAATTGGTTTGGATAAGATCGGTTCAGCCATTGCTGAGAAACACGAATGAGAATTTGTCCGTTACATACACACACAGGCACACACACACACACAGACATTGTCCCAAATCGTCGAGCTGAGTCGATTGGTATATAAGAGTAAGTTTGTAAGTGAAAGTTTGAGCGAATTCTATACATTTCTTTTATAAGAAATGTAAAAATCTTGTAACTTTACATCTTGCCAGATGCACATAAAAGGAGCGTCCCAATTCACATAAATTTGCATTTAATTGCATGTAAAAATGCGGGTTGTTCGGCTTTTCCTAGGTCATTCAGTCTGAATTTTACATCAAAAGAGTCACAATACTTAATTTTACATGTAAAAACATGTGAAATCCTATTCTCAGACAGAAAAATACGTCGCTACGTAGTTTACGTCAAATGTTATTTTCATTTTTTCTAAGAGTGTGGTAACACTGAGGGCAGAATTTAGATCGATTACCTCTGCTATTGAAAACTCGCAAAATTTCCTATCTACGAAATTTGATTCAATTGTCTCAGACTTTCGAGATCTAAAATCTGAAAACGAGGCCCTAAAACAAGAGATAAGTTCCTTAAGAAAAAACAATCTTGCCTTTATGAAAATTTAAACAAACTTGAGATGAACTTAAACAAAACTGTTCGGGATAACGTCTCAAACAATACCATTTTTCTGGGAGTCCCCTTCCTCTGTAATGAAAATACCGTCGAATTAGTTATGAAAATTGCTCATTGCATTGGTGCTAATCTGGACCGTTCCTCAGTAGTGTCTACCGAAAGGTTGTCACCAGGTAAAAAAGCAACAAATAGTTTGGTTCCCATAAAAGTGGTTTTCACAGACAGAGCCGTGAGATATTGTTCACCAAAAAAAGGAGTTTGGTAGGCTGATCTCTACTTCGATCGACGATTCCTTGGTCATCAATGGAAAACCTACAAATGTTGCGATTCGCGATGAGTTAACCCCACTTTGCTTAGAACTATTGAACGAAATGCGCAAGCGTCAGGAGTTTCTTAAGATTAAATATGTCTGGTCCGGTCGAGGAGTTGTTCTTGTTAAGAAAAATGAAAAAGCAAAACCTGAAATAATTAGAAACCGCAATGATCTGAACCGCATAACTAGCCTACACTCAAATGGTTCTTCTGACGCTGCAGACTCGTTACCTGCGAATATTTCCCCATCACCCAAAAGAAAACGAACAAACAATATCCCGAGGGAATAGTGTTTCTTGCTTTTATAAGATTTTGCTCTTTTACATATAATTTACGTTTCATTTTAATGGATTATATAGAAAATTTCTTTCACGATGATATAGACAGTTATAATGCGAGTGTTTCAATGAATAATAGCAAATCGCTGAATATTTTGCAATGGAATATAAGGGGTATGAATGAGCTTAGTAAATTTGATCAAATCTTGCGAACATTGGATCGTTGCAATAAATTAATTGATGTGCTTGTTATCTTTAAAATTAGGGGTTATTATGGGATTTTTTTCCTGTAGAGAACAATCGAACGGTAGAGTAGCTATCTACGTCAGGAAGAATATTTTTCATAGAGTAGTGCTGAACACTGTTGTTAACGGCTTTCATCATGCTCACATCGAACTCTGCATAATGCAACATTATTTCGATGTGCATTGTTTATATCGCCCTCCATCTTACGATATTGGTCAATTCCTTGCCAAGCTTGAAAGTGTTTTTGCTTCCGCTTCAAATTCGCGCCCCTGTTTCATTGTAGGAGATCTCAATATACCGGTTAACCTATCGAATAACAATGTCGTCTCACGTTATAAAACTCTCCTGGAATCGTATGGTTTCATATGCACGACCACATTTCCGACTCGCCCACCTAGTTCAAATATTCTTGATCACGTTGTTTGTAGACTGGAGGATGCTGCAGTAAAAAGAGAACCCGTTAATTTGACTAAATCAATAATCAATCATGAAAAACTCAATAACGACTTCCAAAATTTCATAGAAAACATCGAGTTGATTGATAATGTAGATGTATGTCTTACAAATATCATCACAACCTACAGTTCTTTGCTTGCGGAAAACACTAGAACGGTCTCCAAAACTTTTAAATGTAAAGGCGTTATTTGCCCCTGGATCAATCTCGATTTGTGGACACTGATTAAAATCAAACGTAATTATCTGAAACGAGTAAAAAATAACCCCAATGATGAAAACCTCAAAGCTCTTCTGCAACACATAACTAAAAAAGTTAATGTAATGAAAAAGCAGTTCAAAAAAGCCTACTTTGAAAACCTTCTATCCAACACAACTTATTCAAAACTTTGGAAAAATATTAATACCATTTTTGGTCGTTCAAAGTCGGATGTTCCCATCAGCCTAATTTGCAATAATATCAGAGTCACTGAGACTAAAGAAGTATGTAATGTTTTCAATGAATATTTCTCTAGTATTGGCAAAAATTTGGCTGACAATATTCCCACGAGTCCCAACTCAAATCTTATTACAAATATACAACACGTCCAAGAAACAATCTTCTTGCGTCCTGCAACCATAAACGAAGTGATCCTTTTGATTAAAGACCTCGAAAAAAATAACAGTTGTGGTCCTGATAAGATCCCCGCTAGTGTTCTTAAGAGTAGGGGAACTGGGGGGAAGCCCGACACCCTGGGTAAGCCCGACACCCTGGGTAAGCCCGACACCCCGCGACTTTTCCCTGACATCAAATTTTAAATCATACAATAATGACAGGATATTATTAGTACGATTATTTTTGGCATGTCGATACATATCGATGCTATATGGGTTCATAAACGTCAACAAAATAAACAAAACAAGCGAAAGCAAAGTTGATGCGCTTTTGGATGTTATTTTTAGTTAATACATTTTAAGGTTTTAATAACACAAAAGCTTTGAAAATTACCAGTTTCTTTGTCACACATTCTATTCTACTCTCCGTATCGTTATTTGTATGTATTGAAGATAAGTTTGAGTATTTCAATACTGTTAATTGAGCATTTAACAAAAATGGGCGCTGTTGGGGTAAGACCGACAGTTTTTGGGTGGGGTAAGACCGACACGGTGTTTAGATAAGTGGGCTCGTTTTTGATTCGATACAAACGACTGGGTATATTTGTTGTGTTCAATTGTACTATAATTACGTCATGTTAATAATTGAAATATACGGAAACTATGTTTTTACATTTCTTATAAAAGAAATGTATAGAATTCGCTCAAACTTTCAAGATTTTTTCCGAGGCCCGGAGGGCCGAGTCTTACATACCAATCGACTCAGCTCGACGATTTGGGACAATGTCTGTGTGTGTGTGTGTGTATGTAACGGACAAATTCTCATTCGTGTTTCTCAGCAATGGCTGAACCGATCTTATCCAAACCAATTTTAAATGAAAGAACTAAAAAACAGTATGTACGCTATTAATTTGTTTTTGATTCTGATGTTTAGTTTCCAAGATATGAATGCTTGAATGCGTAAAAATGGCGTTTTTTGCAGTTTTTTTAAATTATCTGCCGAAATTGACAATATAGATTAACAATTTATATGTTTTTAGACAACGAATACCTTTCGAACAAGCTATAGATTGTAGAAATCGGACTATTATCAAAAGAGATATTTAACATTAAATGCGGACGAAAGATTTTTATCATTTCCCATTGCCAGAAATATGACCAAAAACATATAATCTATTATTAACGCCAAAACGGCTTATTTTAGGTCAATAGTATCTTCGGAGAATTTAATGGAGGTAATATGGCCTTTCTTTTGGTATTGTGCTTTTGCTGATTAATCCCCCTATGAGTGAGATATTTTCACAAATTTTCTTGGAAGTGATTATAACGAAATGGTGTCTTCAGCAAATTTGTAGCTCTTACTTTTGCGAATAACTTTACTAAAGACTTTAAATATTTATTTTGAATACTTTAAAAGTTATGGCTTGTTGTTTGTTGATTACTCTTTGTCGCCCATTTATTGTTCAATATAGTAATAATCCATTGAAATAAGCTAAACATTATTGCGATAAAACGACTTTTGTATTTCATTTTACTATCTACAACCGCTAGAAATAATCACCGAACACTTCCAAGTTGTCTGGAAGGAACTTGATACCTTATCAGTACAAAAATGTTCATTTGTGCGAACCTTCTCACTGCAATTTTTCTAACTTATAACCATCGGATCGATCTGAAACATATCGGAAAATGAAAAGCGAAAAAAATAACTCCAAGCAACGGCGTAGCCAAGAGAAGGTTTTGGGGTTTAACACCGTACAACAACCTCTATTTAATAGAAAGCGAAGTTAAAATTGATTTAATGTCTATGAAACATAGAACTGCTCACCAAAAAAATGCATAACTTTCAACATTTGCCAAAAATGTTTTTGTCTTTCTCATTCACTCTAAAATTCGTCAATCTAATCCCGACCCGGAGGACCGAGTGTCATATGCCAATCGACTGAGTTCGTCGAGATCGGAAACTGTCTGTGTGTGTATGTATGTGTGTATGTGGAAAAAATGTGACCTCTGTTTCTCAGAGATGGCTGGACCGATTTACACAAAGTTAGTCTCAAATGAAAGGTACAACCTTCCCATCGGCTGCTATTGAATTTTTTATTGATTGGACTTCCGGTTCCGGAGTTACGAGTTGAAGAGTGCAATCACACAGCAAATTCTCATATAAACTGAAATGAAAAATTTTCAAAATCAAATTTGTATTTTTGATGCTAAATGACTTTAAAATGCATGAAACATTGAGATGTTTGGCAAAAATGGACTTTTTTGGACTTTAGTACATTTTTGCCTTTCTCATATAGAAAGGTTATGCAATCACTCTAAAAATCGTCAATCATACCGGCCCGGAGGGAGTATGCAGTGAGGGGTTGCTACTTTAAAATTAAAACTAATTTAAAATTTCTTAACAAGTTGAAGATTTTCGGCAGGACCTGGACCTTCCGGATCTTTCTCCATGATCCGCCGCTGGTTTCAAGCGATGTTTCAGTATCACATAGTATCTCAAGATCGTGGCTGTCGATCCATTGTATGTATGTGCAAATCGTACTGAACATGTAATATTCATTTCCACCATTGTATTGAACATAATCAGCCATGGAATCGTAGTCTGGACAAATGAGACAAGCACAATTGCACCACTAGATGGATTGAAACAGGTTTTTATTTTGGGAATGCGTCGAGTTGAGACGAAAACGTAATATGATTAATAACGAGGATAACACTTTCCGAATGTAGAGAGAAATTTATGAAAAATGACGATTTCCATTCGACTCTAGCAGGTTCTGATCGATTTTGATGAGCATTTGATTTTTGTTGTATGACCAATTGTATGTATAGGTCAAATGTTTAAAAACAGTAATTTAAGGTCAAGATAACATCATTTTGAAACCGCCAATTTCGGAGGTTTAGTATCTTCAATGAGTTATACAAACGTTAAACAGTGCATCATTTGATAAAATAATTTTGACGGTATATCGTCCAAGAAGTATTTATGGTGAATTTTCTCAGGTTAATATTCATGACTACAATAAAGTCTCAACAAATTCGCTAAAGACACGAACCTTGTTACTATTTTCTGGAAAATAATTCTGCATAATTTTAAAACTTCAAAAATTATGGTTTCGGAATTATGCCGTTTGGACAGTAAGATCGATTTTCACCAAACCCCCGCCAAACCGAATTTCTGGCTACGCCGCTGACTTCAAGTAAGTAGAAACAAAGTCGTTCTACACTCGTTCACAAGAAACTTCTTCGAATGCTGAATATCTATTATAATACATTGACACCCCTATTGTATCAGCCAAATATGAATTGCCAAATATGATTTTTTTATTGCATCGAACTACAACAATTTTTAGGTAACTTTCAAGAGGTTATTTTATAGGCTTCTTCCAAAATTTGGCGAACCTATTCCAATTCGTATACCAATTAATTGGTATAGGGGAGAGAGGGTAACAATGAAACACATTTTTTCTACAATTTAATTTTGATGATAATACATGTTATTTGTGTAATCAAAAGTGATACATAGTGCCACTAGGTTGTTAACTAATACATATATTTTTTCCAGCTGGTAAAATTCACGGGAAATAACATTTTTTGGATAATAAACAGTTGGTGGTAAAATGTATCAGTGTGCCCCATGGGTAGGAACTATGAAACACGATGTCATCTATAGTGAAATATTCTACTTATAAATTTTATTCTTTTGTTTTGACGAAGAATGATCCTAACGCTTTGAATTAAAGTTATATTGAGGCGAAAATCGTTTGTTTACGAAAGAATCCACTATATCATCGCGTAACATCGAACCACCATATATGCATATTAACTGCAATCCTGAAATAAGAGACAATTTCTACAAAATTTGGCCAAATTTACTAATTCTGCACTATATGAGTAGTATTTAGTGTGGAAAATCGAAACCCATTGACATTTTGAGACAGACCACAAAAACAAACAAAAATCACTGTTCCCCATACGCCATCGTTTCACAGTTACCCAATGGGTCTATTCATGAAAATTGTGAAATCACACAGAACCATGAGTAGTTACCAAAAAACTTTGTTCGCGGCAAATGTTAAGCATAAAATTTGCTATAAATAGCAATAGACTAAACATTTATTCAATGAATGGTAATTCATAAAGACGGAATAATGTTTATCATTACAAATTTACTCTGGCTATCACAAAACAAACAAATATCCATTAAAAGAGATAGAGTTAGCAGATCTCTTCCAAAATATAGCAACACGTGTAAATAATTAGAAATTGTGAAATATGAGGGAATTAGACGATTGCGATCATGCATTGTGATTTTATTGCGAATGTTTCATAGTTCCTGCTGATCCACTGTTACCCTCTCTCCCCTACTTAAGGGTTTATATGTTGCAGATAGAGAAAATACTGAAATTTTCAGCTTTTTCCCTACACAATATTACGAAAGCTTATTAAACAATTTTTCCTAATAAGTTTGTGAAAATTATAAACTATTTGAATTTTTTTAATAGTTTAATTTTTTATTTAACCGTGATTTTTTAATAAATAGTGACCATCGCTTCACAACGTAGTCTATTTTTCATGGCTTGCGGTGAGCACGATCTCTCGAATTGCTGAACTGAAAATTATTGAATAGAAAATAATTTTTAGTGTTCTTTACAGATTTAACTCGCCGCGCAGATAGCTCTGAATTAGACCCGCTGGTGCCCTAAGACGATTTCGCTAGATTTTCGGAGCACTGTGCACCCAGTGTATTAACGGAAGTGACGGAAGGCTATCGAAAAGTTTCGTGAAAATGAAAATTCCAGTAATGATGATGATTTCTTCAAACGGTTCGTTTTCGAGAGGTTTTTATTTGTTCTTTGGCATTAGGATTAGCGGTAATAATTCAAATCAAGGATACTACTGGGAAGTCACCTTTAGAAAAAGTCGATGTCGAAGTAAAATTTGGAACTATGCACGCATGCACTTCAGAGATAACGTGATATCAGGAGCTGCGATTTCATTTCAACGCTTTTTTGTGAAAAGGGCGATACTCACAAATGTAAACATAAGGCTTTTTTCATACATGCGAATGATAAATAAATAACCCCTTTAGGAAAATTCAGTTTACCCACCACAATTTAGATATTTTATTAACAGAGCATTAACAATAATTCGTTGGAATGTCTATTTTATGGGCCATTTTTTCGCTTTCCCATTGATTTGGTTTGAGATTTCTAGCACTGATGTTGTCCTATGCTGATTTGAGCGATTCTCTGAGTCCTGCCACTATCCCATGTAGTATGTGTTATCAAAAACATCGCGAAACATTAAGTTCTAAATGTTCTCAAACGATATAATATCCAAAGAGAGTGATAAGAGTTATAAGAAATGTCTCATCACACTGTTAGGTGGATTAAAAGCGTTTTTGCATTTATTTATCAGTATTGTCTCAAGCCGACCAAAACAATTAAAAATTAATTGAACGTGATTCATAATAATATTACAAAAAGAAACGAAAAGTATAATCTAATATGAGATTTTGAAATGATATTGATGAAAAAATTTCATTGACCGTCGGATTGTTGATCAACAGTGTTCCGAAAAATCACAACACGAACCGGATAGCTTACTACGAAGCGTGCGTCACTTCTAAGTGAATGAGTCCTAGTAACAGCGTATATAATCTGCTTGCAGAACAGCTCTTCCTCGTTAGAATGGCTATACAAGTGGCAATAAAGCTCGAAAGAATTACTTGAGAAAACCCGTACCATAATATAAACCATGCGTTAAACATTATTTATTCATAACACCACGCATTCGAATGCTCTTCCTCTTGCTACGCGATGAAACTACAGAAAGTATGCGTTTGCATCACACATACTCATATACACATAATTGCACTTTATCACACATACACAATACCTTTTTTATGGAAAAATTTGGACAAAAAGAAAGTTCAAAAGGGGGTCGCTCTTGCCCCTTTGGGGTGTCGGTCTTACCCGCAGCGTTTTTAAAATGACATTTTTCTCCATTTTTTGGCAACCAATAATTTTTAATGAATTCAATTTTTTGAAACGCCGAAAAAATTATATTTTGTTAAGAACCACCTAAACAAGTATAATGCACAGAATATACAATTTTAGGAACTTTGTGGAATTTTAGAAAAATTATTGCGCTTAAGGTGTCGGACTTGCCCCGCGTTCCCCTAACTGTACCACTTTTGCAAACATCCTAACCAAAGCTTTTAATTTAATAATTCAAGCCGGCAGGTACCCAGACTGTTTAAAAAAAAAGCCTGAGTAATTCCAATTTTCAAAGCTGGTGATCCAAACCAACCTTGCAACTGTAAACCAATTTCAACATTGTGTGTTTTCAATAAAATTCTTGAGAAATTGCTCATCACTCGACTACTCGAGTTTTTGAACAAACACAACATAATTTACTACTACCAGTATGGGTTCAGACAGGGCTGCAGCACTTTAATTGCAATGACCGAACTAATTGACTCCATCATTAGTCAAATTGATAGCAAAAGAATTGTTGGTGCCCTTTTTCTGGACCTAAAAAAGCATTCGATACTCTGGATCACTCAATCCTGCTTAAGAAGTTAGAATGCTATGGTATCAGGGGATTAGGAAATCATATTATTCGTAGCTATCTGTCGTATAGGAACCAATTCGTATCTATTGGAGACTCGTGTAGCTCTTATAGACCAATAGAAATAGGAGTGCCCCAAGGCAGTAATATTGGGCCACTGTTATTTTTATTGTATATCAATGACCTAGGAAGACTCGGGTTAAAAGGGACTCCTCGCCTTTTCGCGGATGACACAGCGTTGTTCTATCCGAACAACAACTGCCTGGATATTGTACGCGACATTGAATCGGATTTAAAAACACTAACGACGTATTTCAACGAAAACCTTCTTTCCTTGAACCTGTCAAAAACTAAATATATGCTGTTTCGTTCATCTAGAAGAGCTATAGGCGTGCATCCAGACCCAAGAATGGGACAGTCTGTAATTCAGGAAACTAACTGCTTCAAATATTTAGGACTTCACTTAGACCCCACACTCTCCTGGATTGAGCATATAACATCTATAGAGAGAAAAGTTGCATCGTTATGTGGGGCTATGCGTAAAGTATGCTCTTTTGTTCCCCAGCATGTACTTCTAAAATTTTATTATGCGCACATCCACTCATTGCTGAACTACCTTGTATCTGTGTGGGGCCTTATAATAATCAAGAATTCACAACAGGCATTCGAGCTCACAGCACTAGACAACCCAATCATTTATTATACTCCAAAGTATCCACGAACCTTAGTCAAAGACGCATTTCTTTCATCGGACCTAAGTTATTCAACCAGCTTCCTACTGATTTAAAGCAAATAACATGTCGCACCCGTTTCCAAGCAAAATTGAAGCTAATTTTAAAAAATTAAATAGGAGAATTTTTAATATAAACTTCGTTCACCACCAATCGAGCTTATTCCTTTAGTTATAATTGATTAACATTTTTTTTAATAAAAACAATTGATAAATGCATTTTTTCTAGCAATAAGTAATAAATAAATTTAAATTATTATAAGCTTCTTGCAAATCTACGATAGGACCCTTAAAAGGATTCCTTTTCGCTGGGTACTCGCCGTAGCTTCTTGTCAAATTTTGTGTTTGGTCGGTCTCGCATTGTTTTTTTTTGTTCTCAGCGTTTCCGCGATTCGTAACTTTGTTTTGTTGTGCTGACCTTTTTTTGTACGCTGAGAACTGATGTGTCCACTACCAGGGGGCTCCGTTTGTGAGCTTTTTGGTGTGAGGGTAAGAGGCGGGCTATTTAAAAAAAATTAAACAAACAAACACCATGATGTCTAGATGATGTAATACATATTAAAATAAGTGCAACTTTACTTGGATTTGCAAATCTAGATCACTTATGACCAATCAAAGTAGCTTTGACCTCATTGGCCACCTATGACGGTTCTTGATGCCCCCGGGTAACTCACTAAGTTCCTAAGGTAATATCACGCCTATTTTACAGCGAATTCTCTACCGATTTCTACAAACTTGATTTCAATTTTGGTTCTAACTCTTGGTTCCGGAGTAACAGGTTGGTTAGTAATGTTACACTGAAATTTCCCATATAAATCGGTACAATCGTAATACCTCAGAGGCTAAACACTATTTATTTATATAAGATGACGACACGCATGAGCTAATGATGAATGAAGTTCATGTTTGACTATTCTTGGTGGTTTGTTTACTTAGTCAGTTGCGTGAGTTGGAGTGCAACGGGTGTTCATCTGTTGCATTCGAATCGAATTGCCATGTAAAAAAACAACAACCGAGAATTGTCAAACAAAGTTTATTCGGCTCAATTTGTGGGGTTATATCGGTTGGTGCAAAACCTAATTGAAATGGTCAAGACATTACTTCGATTCGCACGTCTAAATCATTGATTGCCAATCAAACATTCTTTGAATATATTGTCCACTATCGACGATTCCGGAAGTCCCAGATTCCGGGCATATTCCACAATTAAAGTCACAAAGCCGATTTTCTCATACCAAATCTCAAATGGAAGGCAAAATATGCAGTTGAGTAAGGCGAAGGGGCCTTGCCGTTACATCGCCCTCCTTCATCACTCCCCTCCCCTTGGACCATTCTAAAACCCGCATTTTTTCCATCCACTCCGTATACCGAAATAAGATGAAGGATTTCTGACGCATCCTCCACTCCCACTCTACTAACCTCCCATTCCCTCCACTTCCAAACCCATTCCACCAGATTTCAAAATATAATCACATGAAGATAATATTGAACTCATACTGATTAAGCTAATTAATTATTATATTTTTTTATTTTGATTATAGATGTCTTAATCTTAGGGTAATTCGCCTCTTTTCGAGTTAAAGAAAATTCTTTTGGAAAAATTTCTAACCCTATGTGCGAGGTTCGGATTCGAAACCAGGTGAGTTGCGTACAAGGATATCGATTTACCAACTACGCAACGACCGCCCCCTGAATATTATAATTTTGCCTTTATCATATAGAAAGGTTATGCAATTGCGCCAAAACCGACTTTCTACCATTCCACTCAGTTCATCAAAATCGCAAAATGTATGTGTGTATGTATGTGTGTACTGTGTATGTATGTATCTACGTATGTATGTATGTTTTTTTATAGTAAGGTTAAAAAAGCTTCAAAAGCCTGGCCTGTAGTGTATTGGCACTGTGTGGGACTCACGACTCACGTTCGTGCCTAACCACTAAAAACATTCCTTACTTTTTACGCCCTTCTTCCCCGCGGAACTACGTCATCGTATTACTTCGTGGGGGGTGTTCGTTGCGCTTTCGTCGCACCTCTTTCTGCTGCTCTATCTCGGAGCCTCGCTTGGGTCATGGAGTGGCACGACCTATGAGCTTTGATTTAACTCTCGGTTCCTCTCCTGCTTCTTGTCTCCATCCATTACGTCGCCGTTTATTTCTCGTCCCTGTGGTGAGCCGTTTAGGTGCTGATTCCCCGAGCCATTCAGCTCATGTTTCCGTGAGTCATTCAGCTCCCGGCCTTATCACGATCCGCTTGGATAGTGCAGAACGGTGAACTCATCCTACTCCGACCTATAGGTCCCCGACGGAGGAATTTCCTCCGACACCGATACCCGCTTTCTTGAGCCATTTAGCTCTACTAAAATCTTCCAGCTTTACCGCTTATCCTACTCCGATTAAGAGTTCCCCGACAACGGAATTTCTTTCGTTACCGGTGTTTGATTCGTGAGCCAATTAGCTCCCCTTTTCGTCACGTTTCTGTCGGGTAGTCCACGGCGCCGGATCAGCCCTATCGTGAATTCCCCGGCGGCAGACCGCTTCCGACACCGATGTACGTTTCTGTGAGCCATTAAGCTCCCCGCCTCGTCAACTCGGTCTACTCCCCGGCGGTGGACCTAGCCAACTCAACGGCTAGCCAGCAGATGCTGAGGTCCATCCAGCGATTCCGGGTAGAGCGTAGCATCCGGTTCACTGGCGCCCCAACGACCCACTTCTGGCTATTCGACGCGGTCTACTCGGTCTAATCCCCGACGGTGGATCTAGCCTACTCACGAGCTACCCGGTAGAGTGTCGAGGTCGGTCCGGCGATTCCGGTGGAGCCTGACGTTCGGTTCGCTGGCACCCCGACGACCCGAGCCCGGTGCTACATCGCGTACTACTCAACTGGTCCCCGGAGGTGGACTCAGTCTACACCGTCGGTGAGTTTCCCGGCGGCGGAATTTTTCGCGAAACCCTATTTGTGGTTCCACTGCGGCGTTCTAACCAATGTCGTTACTTTGTTGGTCCCTTCACCACTTCCTCTGCAGCTCGGAGAGTATACTCGTAACAACACTGTTGACAGCGTCCCAGATATGCTCGTCGCGGCACATCTCTTCGACGATATTATCCACTGTTATATCAGGCATACCCCTTCGGACTTCTTCGAATCTGAGGCATTCGAAGACCACGTGTTCCGGTGTCTCTTGCACGTTCACACACTCCAGGCAAAGAGGTGACGCAGCGTGTCCAAACCGATGCAGGTATTTCCGGAAGCATCCATGCCCGGACAAAAACTGCGTCAGATGGAAGTTCACCTCTCCATGCTTCCTATGTACCCAAGTAGACACATTTGGGATGAGTCGGTGGGTCCACCTTCCTTTCTCCGCGTAATCCCACTCTTACTACCACTTAGCCAACGAGTCCGCTAGAACCAGTCTCCGTGCATTACGTTCATTTCTCCGCTGGTAGCATTCTACGTCCTCAGCCAGAGTGATGCAGATGGGAATCATCCCGGCAATTACGCATACCGCTTCCGACGATATCGTTCTGTACGCACTCACGACACGAACAGCCATTAGGCGAAAAGTGCTTCGCCTTCGTTCGTTTCCGCTTTGAGTTCAGCGCAGCAGCCCAGGCCGGTACTCCATATCTCAGGATTGAGGCTGAGACACCCGCCAGGAGACGTCTCGTGCTGCCTCTTGCCCCTCCGTGATTCGGAATGATCCTTGCCAATGCGCTAGTTGTCCTCGCAGCCTTCTCACATACATAGTCGACATGGCAGTTGTAATTCAACCGATCGTCAACCATCAAACCCAGGTGCTTCAGCGCGCGCATCGATGGAATGGATTGTCCCCCGACGCTGATCTCGAGACGCTGGATTTGCTTACGGTTGCTAACCAGCACTACCTCAGTCTTGTGGTGAGCCAGCTGCAACTTGACGTTAACCATCCAGGTTTCTACGATGTTTATTGTCTCTGCCGTCAGCATCTCCACCTCCTCAAGGGTCTCGCCCGTTATCGTCAGGACAACATCATCTGCAAAGCCGACGATCTCCACTCCCCTGGGCAGTTCCAGTGCACTATGGTCCCAAAGCTGGTTTTAGATATATAGTATCTTCAGCAAACTTTGTTAGTACTTTTTTGCCGATTTTTTTATATTAGTTGAATTAGGGTGGTCCTTATGGTTAGGGTGTTCAAAGTATCAACTTCTTAGATATGTAAAATTCAGCTACATAATGTTCTACAAAGCTATAAATCAATCAAATTGATGGAACTTTTCTTAAGAAACTATGTGGCTATCTCTAATGGTTCATGTGCTATGATTTTTGCAATATTTAAGGTGGGGTGGCTCTTTAAAAATTGGTTTTCTATTAATATCTTTTTATGTGTTAATTTCTCGCTAATACTTTGTTCTAGAGGTTTTTAGAACTTTTGTAAATACACATTTTTGCTGAAGCAATGAAGTTTCTATCTCTTTTGTTTGCATAGTTACAGGCGATTTTCAAGACAAAAATGGTTTTTTTCAAAGCTATATATCTTCCAACATTGCAAATGGATTTTCAATCTTTTAATTTCATTTGAAAGATCGAAACTTTTGAAGTTTTTGGTGAAAAAACTGCGGGAGTATTATTTCTGTAAAATAAATAATTAATTTTTGAAAATGGTGTATTTCTCAACAAAAATCCTTCATAACTTTTCAAATAGACGAGATAATAACTTTGTTACTTCAGCAAAAATCTTCGCCATACAAAGTTCTAAAAGTGCTGCAAACAAAGTATTTACGATAAATCAATGTATGAAGTGACAAATGAAAAATAGTGATTTTAAGGGGTCACGTTTTCAACGTTCAATCTCTTATGGTAAAATCAACTGAGAAATAGTCAATGTGTATTATAATGAAAATCTATTGAATATGTGACACTGTTTGAAAACACAACATTTTACCGTACAACTACATGTTAGCGTGAATTCACAATAGTGTTAATAGCGTACTATAGTAAACTCTAAATAAAAGTTATCTATTACGGGGTAAATAAATCAAGTACTGTCATCATGCATTATATAGATGATAGGGAATTATGCTTTATGAGTTATTTTACCAGTTCGCGGTTAGCGATTTTCAGACCTCTTACTTTTATTTGTTTTGAAGTAACAAAAAATTGAGAATTTTCCCTTAACTTACCCACAGCCGTCATTATAGTCGATAATTAATTTATACTTTCAAACATTGCATAAATGTTGGAAAAGCATACAATAATTTCCGCTGCTATGAATAACAAACTCGTTTCAAGCTGTCATTATAAGATAACAAAACGTGAACTAGAGCATTTTCTTTCTATCACTCGTTTTCAGTACTAGTGCACCTACCCGCAACGGCTACTCCCGCGCAACACGTTACCAACATATTATTCCCTTCCTAACACGGGGAAAACGCGAACGGGAAAAAACACAAAAGTCAGGTTTACGATTCTAGAAAAACATATATTACTCCTACTTTTTGTACACATCTGTATAGACTACCCTACTGTGCGATTCTTTTCGCGCCTAACTACTCAAAACTTAAAATCGATCTCGGTTGTTGGCAGCCAGAGGTACGCACAGTACATGGGGCCCAGCCTTGATCGAGTTAATTGAAAAGGGAGAAAAAGAAAAAAAAGCCTCGATTCTAAATCTTCTGAAGTTTATATAGTAAATTTCTTGCTTACTTCAGCAAGATTTCAATTATTGGCTATCTATCCTTGTTCAGCATGCGATTGACATTATATTTGTATTAGTGTCGCATCGCTTTCTATCTTTCTCCTTCGTTTGTAGTTTTTATGTTAATGTATTCCTATTCTCCTCTACCTTAAAGTAACTCTTGCTGTCTTCTATTATTTTACGAAGGTTCCCCGAACGTGAGTACTTCCTAATTGGTTTAGTGTTAGTGAGCCTTCGGTTCTCGCTAGAACCTCGTGTTCTCTTGTTCTAACTAAAGCTATTCGTAAGCAGTTGAACGCTCTATTTCCCGAACATAATTATGCATTTGTATCGATGCGCTCACAATCATAAAAACGCCACGCCTATGTAAATAATTACGTTAATTAATATTGGCACAGCCAAATTCTATACAACCGTATAAACACCTGCAGCCGGTGTCATTGGAAAACAATCATTAATTCTTCGAGCAACACAGTGACTCACGTTTGTTGTGCTATGTGCACTGCGACTTAAGCCGCTGCGTTTGCAAATTCGCTAGTGGCGAGTTCTTTCAGGTCAACCATAGACTTGTTGGTTGCGCATTTTTAGGTGTTTACTATTGTGGGGCTGTTCATCTCCCCTTTGTTAATGAGTTGATAATTATCTTGAAGAGATCATTATCAATGTTACGTGTTGGTTTTATAATAAATTCTTTACTGTTCTCCTAAATATGTTACCATGCTGCCCTCCCAGAAGCCGTTGTAGTTGCTGTTGCTTGAAGTCTGCCTTGGGATGTCGTCTTCTGGGTTGTTTGTTCATATAGTACTGCCTGTACATATGTTCCGTGTATCATGGGACTTATCAATTGGTCGACTTCGGATATCGGGTGTGGGTGTTTCGACTGCCATCTCGTGAGTCCGGGGTTGGTTTTCCGTTCGTTTGCCTCAGCTTCCTTCATCTATGCTGCATCTGGGGCTTGGTTTGCGTCCTGTTCGAGTGGATTATGTGATTTCGTTACTTCGTTTCCTTCCTCTCCTTCTTCTCCGTTTGTTGTTGTCGTTTTTGTGGTTACCGAGGATAGGATATTTGACTTATCCTGCCTCGTGAATTGTAAAATGTTGCAGACGAAATGCGATGTGTAACTTATCTCAGTCGTCTTTGCAATGCGTAATCTGTAGCTGACTTGCTAGTGTTACGACCTTTCCTACTGGATTCTTCCTACTGACGTTTAATCTGCCTTGCTGATTTCCTGATGGCTACTTTATTCCTGCCATCTAGTTTGTAAAAATGCTTCCCGCATGATGTGGTGTTGATGCGTTTCTTTAGTTCGTTGTTTATATATTTTGTTGGTGTTTTAGCTCCAGCCAGAGTTTGACGGTTCTGACTGCGCTTTACTGAACACTGCATAATGACTGGCAGTATGTCCAGCTTGAGTCGATTTTTTTCAGTGGTTGCGACTCCGATTCTTTGCTATGGTTTTTCTTTTACTTGCTTCATATTGCGGCTTGTCTTACAACCATTCTCTACCTTCGATTTATTTGCCCGCTCCGGTTTTGCCCTTTCGTTCGTTGGTCCAGTTCTCATCCTTCACTGTTGCTCCGCCCTTGCCGTCACAACCCAACACCTTCAACCCTCTGTCTTCCGCCTGATTCGTCCTTTGTCATCATAAATTTTCAGACCAAAAGTATGTGGTGATGTTGGCTTCCTGGGGGTGAAAAATTTCTTTTGTCCCTGATCTTCAGATTTCACTTGCTTGTTTGTTGCTTTTCAAAAAAAAATTCTTTGTGGATAATAAATTGATATTAAATTGTGTAAAAAAAAAAATTTTTTTTTTTTTTTGCTTATTAATGTTATTATGTAATTTTCATCGCTCATATATTGTCGTTTGGGCATTTCAATCTAATCTTTCTTATTATGTAATTTTCATCGCTTATCAAATCATATATTGGCGTTTGCGCATTCAATCTAGTCTATCTTCACGTTCGGGTATTCTATCTAATCTATGTTTGTTCGAACAAGTGGTTAGTAATGTTAGTTATGTTATGTTTTTTTTTCATATGGAGAAATAACCGTTTGTTAGTACTATGCTGTTTTCTTTTTTTTTTTTATATATATATGAAGACATAGTAGTTTGTTAGTAATTTGCTTCGAATTGTTGTGATTAGCTTAGTTTGTTAGTGCGCTGTAAATGTGATTGAATGTTACCTATGTTTCCTTCTTTCGGCGAGATTGTGGTATCCTTTATTCGGATTGGTGTGGCCTCCTCCCCCCTTTCCAGTAAGGTGGTTGCAGGTGGGACCTGGTTTTACTGAAATTAGACTTAGATTCTTTCTTTATTATTTTGTTTCATTCATTTATTCATAATTCTTCACTTTATTTGTTTTTCTCTTGTTTCCCGTTTCCCGATATGTTGTCTGTTAGGTGTTTTTGTTATATTACTTAATTTCATCCTATGAAGTTCCCTGCTATTGAGCATGGGTTTCTGATTGATTCGTATCCAGTATTATTTATATATTTTACGTGTTTGTTGAAACATTCCTTCAACCATTGTTTTTCCATCTGTATCCTGTATGTCATTACTCCTTTAATTATTCCCCTCAGACGCTTTTCTTCATTTCATCTGTTACCTCTTAATTCGTATTCTTCTCAATTTGACAACCCAGGGTGATCCTATAAAGATACCGTAAAAATATTATTCCCCGGAAGTAAGTATGTAAGCTTCCTATTATTAACCCTTCTATTTTGTTTTCTTTAGCCCCCCTTGAATACTTTCTTTGCTTTTTCATGATTGCATTGGTTTTTATCACTTTTGTCGTTTTTAATTAAACGTTCCTCTTGTTTAACCTTTATTCTCTTTATTGTATTATCTTCTCTGTAGGTCATGTTATATTTGTGTTTCTTCTGTCGCTGCGTTCATGTTTTACGTTTTTCTTTTTCGTGTATATTTTAATTCGACTGCGATTCTTAGTCGTCATGTAAATAGAATTTGTCATCACGTTCATAAAATAAAGACATTCATACTCATTCCGGGTTCCGGTTCCCTTGTCCGCTCATATGCTTTCATACTTGTATTAAGTGATATAAATGATTCTTAATCAATATTGCATATGTTTTATCCGCTGGCCAGCGTAGGGTGAGAAAAAAAAATTCCAATTAAAAATTGTTCATTCTTTTCATATATTGTTGTCCATGTTTTCTTTGTGTCTAGGTTCTGCTTCATGATCTCCAGAGTGAGTCTCCATCTTTTATTATTTGTAAATCATGCATTGTAATTCTGCGTTACTCGCAGGCGTTTCCCACTTCCTTTTATTGCAGCTTTTCTGATATGCTTTTTCATTCCAATGCTTTTAACCTCTTATTTATATTGCGCCGCATGTGTCTTTATAATCTAAGAGTTTTCAATAAATTCTGTCTTTATTTTTTCCTTCTTATATTGTAGTATGTTCTTTATTTCTTCCATGCTTTTGCTTCTGGCTTTGCAAATATTACTTTCTTAGTTGCAAATAAATATTTTCGTCAATTATACTCCTTTTTTGTATTCGCATTTTAAAAGCTTTTCTTCATCTTATATCAAACGAACTATTACCCATTTCGTGGTAATTTTGTTCCTTTGTATCATATTTGTATACCTTTACCTTTATCTAATTTTTTTTTTGTTATGTTTATGTTTTTTTTTTATGTTCTCACTGTTGATTATTTACTCTTTATTTTCCTTTCACTTTCGCTTTTCCTCATATTGTAAATTGCTTATATGCATGTTAATTAATGACAACGATTATCATGTTTATTTAATTTGCATTGTGTCTCTTATTGCGTTTTGTTGCTCAATACGTTCTTATTCCTCCTTGCATTTTTTTTAGTGCTGGTTTACTAATATGTGCTGTCGTAATATTTTGCGTCCTTTGTTGATTGGGTTGCATTGTACCCCCTTCTTTAGTATTTGGCGTTGCCTTCTGAATTTTTTGTTGTTGTTTATTTAAGCGCATGTTCATGTCTGGTTGTTTCTCTTTTTTCTTCTCATTTATGGTCTGTAATTTCGTTTTGCTTATACTGTTCCTATCCAGTGTGTGTTTCGTTTGTCTTCTGTTTTCCCTCTGTCCTATATTTGGTATGTGTGGTTCTATAACGGTTTTCCGTGTGCAGCATGATATCTCCCCTTTGAAACATAGGAAGAATATGCCTAAAGCTCCTCCTATGACCAAGAAGACACTAAATGTCGTCCATGGGTTCTCTAGAGGGGCATATGCTAAATTTTCTAGCGTGGTTCTATGGTTTTTTATTTCGTCGACTTCTACCCCTATGTCGAAAAGTTTCTTTGTGTCAAATAACGAAACTATCTTATTACGTTTTGAAAGAGACGGTATCCCCTTATCCTTCCATTTACTAGAAATATTTGGTATGTCCGTATGTGGTATGTGGTATGTTAATTTTGTTTCACCTTGTGTTTCACTGAAGTGTGTAATTCTTATACTATCCGTCTGTATCATCATGTCCGGCAGTAATTTTATATTTCCTTTGCCTTGTATTGTAGTTTCCGTAACGTTCTTTCCCGTGAAAACGGATACCTTCAATTTGTTAGGTGTAAAATACGTCCATATGTTTCTATTTGCAGTTTCCAACCATATGTCGTGGTTCAACTGCAGCACTTTTGTTTTGCATGTCGTCGTTATGTTTCTAAAATATAGCGCGGCCATACATGTGTCCTCTTGTTTGAGGTCTCTTTCTATATTGCTTAGTTTACAAAGCCTAGTGTCTCCTATTCTATCGCAGTTGTCATAATCTGCCTGGGTTAATACATATCCCCAGTTGTTTTCTTGTTTTATTATTATGTCTTCCTCTAAGTGCAATATTGTCAATATGTTTCCGGTTATGCTTGGCTCGATTGTGCCTTTATACGCATACCATTTGCTTTTTTTCACGAGCGGAATTTGAAGTGTCATAATTATATCTAAGTCGTTGGTGAGGTTTACGTAGTAATGAAGTGTATTTAATATCTCTGGCATAATTGCCCCGTCTGCTCTTCTCGGGAAAGTAAGGTTGTCGTTCAGCGTTGCTTCCTCACTGTCTAATGTTCGGATTAGTTGTACTGGGTTTATTATTTCCGCTAGGTCGAGGCTCTTTGTGTTTTCTGCGTGTAATATTGCTATCAACGTTTTTTGTTTTAGTTTTAAGTATTGTCTCATACTGTTATACCACATGCCTATCTCCATGAGTGTTGCTTCTAGGTATAGGTCTTTATCTCTGTCATTGGCTCTGTTAAGAGTGTTCCTGATTTCTGTTTTTAAAGATTCGAAATTTTTATTGTTGCGTTCGACTGCCTTATCCATGGTGATTGTTGAGTTGCTCACGAAATTGTATATTTTTTCGATTGCTGACGCTTGATGTTCTGTATTTTTGTTGAATCTTTCTTCGTTTCGTCTAAGTTTATCCATATTTTCGTCAATTCTAGTTCTGTCGTCGGAGTCCATTGCTCCAATTGCTGACCAAAACCCTCTTGGTGTTCTTGTTTTAAAGAAATACCTGATGTACGTGTTTATGTTCGCAATGTCACTAGTGTCTTTGCTCCAAACCGAGGTTATGACCCCGCATTTCAAATTCGGAATTCTTTCTATTAGCGCTGTACAGGTTTCATTAAAAGCATTTAGTGCCGATTCTAATTCTGCTTGATCCTCTACAAGACTCTTATACGTTAGCGTTACCTTAAAATCGTAGACCCCTTGTGCCAGTAATACATCATTGAGTCTTTCCAGAATCAACGCTGCGTTCGCCATGGCCAAGAAAACTCCAGCGAAAATAGTTCTGAGGTGCATTGTTGATCTACTCGTTAGTTCCTGTCGAGATGATCTAGATCCTTAAACTCGTAGCAAGCGCATATGTATTCGTAGAGATCGTTGACGCACTCTGTCAAAGTTTTGTGAACAAAGAAACTTTCACTGAATCGATCAGATATGCTGAGTGTTTGTCTTTTTCCACATTTAAGCTATCGTATTTTTCGTGGTTTGTTATTTTTCTTCAGTTTTCACCATCAAATTCCGCAGACAATTTACGCATTTTTTTTTTCATCACATTCAATATTAACACGATCAGAAATCGTCGAATTTCTGTTTTTCTCGGATCTACACTTATGGTTAAGGTTTCCTCGCGACGAGACTTATTTCAGGCATTAAAACTGGTTACCACCAACGCCTGTCTCGATGTTTTTTTTCTCTCTTTGACGATAGTAGTCGGTAAAATGCCAACTTATTCACTACAAAACGCTCAAACACTTTCAAAATGTAACCTTTCTTCTCACTTTATGGTATACACTGATCTGAAGACATTGCTGATTTTAGCCTCCAGTCATAAATGCGTCCTGCAATCTCTCAGGATTGCTAAACCGCTGTCACCACATGCACCTACCCGCAACGGCTACTCCCGCGCAACACGTTACCAACATATTATTCCCTTCCTAACACGGGGAAAACGCGAACGGGAAAAAACACAAAAGTCAGGTTTACGATTCTAGAAAAACATATATTACTCCTACTTTTTGTACACATCTGTATAGACTACCCTACTGTGCGATTCTTTTCGCGCCTAACTACTCAAAACTTAAAATCGATCTCGGTTGTTGGCAGCCAGAGGTACGCACAGTACATGGGGCCCAGCCTTGATCGAGTTAATTGAAAAGGGAGAAAAAGAAAAAAAAGCCTCGATTCTAAATCTTCTGAAGTTTATATAGTAAATTTCTTGCTTACTTCAGCAAGATTTCAATTATTGGCTATCTATCCTTGTTCAGCATGCGATTGACATTATATTTGTATTAGTGTCGCATCGCTTTCTATCTTTCTCCTTCGTTTGTAGTTTTTATGTTAATGTATTCCTATTCTCCTCTACCTTAAAGTAACTCTTGCTATCTTCTATTATTTTACGAAGGTTCCCCGAACGTGAGTACTTCCTAATTGGTTTAGTGTTAGTGAGCCTTCGGTTCTCGCTAGAACCTCGTGTTCTCTTGTTCTAACTAAAGCTATTCGTAAGCAGTTGAACGCTCTATTTCCCGAACATAATTATGCATTTGTATCGATGCGCTCACAATCATAAAAACGCCACGCCTATGTAAATAATTACGTTAATTAATATTGGCACAGCCAAATTCTATACAACCGTATAAACACCTGCAGCCGGTGTCATTGGAAAACAATCATTAATTCTTCGAGCAACACAGTGACTCACGTTTGTTGTGCTATGTGCACTGCGACTTAAGCCGCTGCGTTTGCAAATTCGCTAGTGGCGAGTTCTTTCAGGTCAACCATAGACTTGTTGGTTGCGCATTTTTAGGTGTTTACTATTGTGGGGCTGTTCACTAGCTCAAACCATAAAGGATTTACTTAAGTGAGCATAGATGACTTTTGTTGGTCGATTTAGAATTAACGATAGTTTGCAACTAACACTACTGTAAATCCACGCAACCAATTAGATGTACGGTAGACTGTTCTTTCAGAAACGTTTACAAATCCAGTAGAATTACCATGACTTTCGGCATTATCACACACATTGACTATTTCTCAGTTGACTTTACCATAAGAGATTGAGCGATGAAAATGTGACCCCTTAAAATCACTATTACTCATTTGTCACTTCATACATTGATTTATCGTAAATACTTTGTTTGCAGCACTTTTAGTACTTTGTATGGCGAATATTTTTGCTGAAGCAACAAAGTTATTATCTCGTCTATTTGAAAAGTTATGAACGATTTTTGTTGAAAAATACACCATTTTCAAAAATTAATTATTTATTTTACAGAAATAATACTCCCGCAGTTTATTCACCAAAAACTACAAAAGTTCCAATCTTGCAAACGAAATTAAAGATTGAAAATCCATTTGCAATGTTGGAAGATATATAGCTTTGAAAAAAACCATTTTTGTCTTGAAAATCGCCTGTAACTATGCAAACAAAAGAGATAGAAACTTCATTGCTTCGGCAAAAATGTGCATTTACAAAAGTTCTAAAAACCTCTAGAACAAAGTATTAGCGAGAAATTAACACATAAAAAGATATTAAAAGAAAACCAATTTTTAAAGAGCCACCCTACCTTAAATATTGCAAAAATCGTAGCACATGAACCATTAGAGATAGCCACATAGTTTCTTAAGAAAAGTTGCTTCAATGTGATTGATTTATAACTTTGTAGAACACTATGTATCTGAATTTTACATATCTAAGAAGTTGATACTTTGAACACCCTAACCATAAGGACCACCCTAATTCAACTAATATAAAAAAATCGGCAACGAAGTTCTAAGAAAGTTTGCTGAAGATACTATATATCTAAAACCAACGGTTAAGGCGCAAACAGTTTTGTCTTGCTAATAGAGCTTTGGGACCATAGTGCAGTGTTAACACTCCGTTGTACATAATATTCCAGTGCGTTGGGCCGAGTATGGAGCCCTGAGGTACTCCCGCCGTTACCCGAATAGACATCTGCCCCGTGTTCGTTTCGTAGACCAGTAGTCTGTTCTGAAAGTAACTTTTCAGAATCTTGCGCAGATAGCCCGGAACCCGAATTCTATGCAGCGCTACGGCGATGGCTTCCCAGCTAGCACTGTTGAACGCATTCTTAACGTCTATCGTTACCACGGTGCAGTAGCGGTTACCCCTTCTCTTTTGCTTCAATACTTTCTACGCGTTCGCGATTACGATGCGGATGGCGTCCACCGTCGACATTTCCGGAACCCAAACTGTCTCTGCGATAGTCCGTTCTCACTTCCGGGAGCTTTCTTCGCTTTCAGCGTTTTTGCCACTATAAGGAGCTCGTCGTTGGAAACCCGATTGTTACCAGCATTTCCACCATCTGCATCAGCGTACGGTGTAGGCGGCCATGCGGTTGGGTCGTGCTTCGGGAAAAGGCCCTCCACGATAATTTTCAGCTTGTCTCCGCACATTTCGACTGGCGTCATTGGACCCTTGATCCTTGCCATAACGACACGCTAAGCATTGCCCAGGGGTTAGCGTCTACTTCTCTGCACAGCTCCTTACAGCAGGTGGACTTGCTTTGCACTATCTCACGTTTAAAAGCGGCCCTGGCCGCCCGGAATGTTACATTACACTCTTCTCTGACTGCCTCAGATCTTGCTCTCTGAACGCGTCTTCTGGCTTTTAGGCAAGTAGCCCGGAGGATGCTCAGCCTTTCGTTCCACCAGTACGCCGGAGGCCGGTAGTTCCTCAGCTCCATTTTCCTCGGCAGTGTTATATTGCATACCCTAGCTATTGTTTCCGACAGCTCATCGACACTCGGAATTGGAGTGACGCTGTCAGCACGAAGTGCTTCCACAAAAAGGTCCTTCTCGAATTCCTTTATTTTCCACTTCCGCTCGCCAGTCCTCACTCTCTGCGTCACCGTACGATTTCGCCGACCAATGGTGTAGTGGATGGCTTGGTGATCACTATGTGTGTACTGCTCACTAACTCGCCAATTCATGTCATCCATCAGCGACGCGCTGCAGAATGTTACGTAGATGATAGATTCCCGACCGTCTTTACGCAATGTCCTAGCGGAACATTCATTGCACAGCTTTACGTCCAGCTTCGCCAGTGCTTCCAATAGGCTGTAACCTCGTGCGTTGGTCAGCCTGCTACCCCACTCTACGGCCCAAGCGTTGAAATCTCCTCCTATAACAACTGGCGTTCGCCCGACTAACGAGTCGGTTAATGCGTCCAGCATCCGGTTGTATTGCTCTGGTGTCCACCGTCGAGGAGCATAACAACTTCACACGAATACGCCGTTTATCCTGGCAATCACGAAACCTTCGTGTGTGCTATCCACCACTTCTTGAACAGGGAATCCGCCCATCATTCGGATTGCCGCCATCCCCGCACTATCCACCACCCAGTTACCGTTATCGGGAGGAACACGATACGGCTCTGCAATACTTGCAACGTCGCACTTCATTTCTGTTGTTGACTGCTACAACAGTTGCTGTGCAATGTCACAATGATTGAAATTGAGCTGGGTAATCTCCATCCATGTATGTATGTATGTATGTATGTATGTATGTATGTATGTTTTTTTTTTTTTTTAGAGCAGTAAAAAAATTTTCAGAAAAACCCTGAGTGAGGAAAAATGTACAAAAACCCCATTGTCAGGGAACGGGTTTGGGCTGCCATCACCCGACCCGCTAAAAACCACTGCTCTTGCCCGGAACCTGATTCCTCCCCGGCACTACCTTACGGCATTACTTCGGGGAGGGGTTTTTATGTGCATAGCACGCACTCTAATTCAACTGCTTACTAGTTCGTTTCTTCCGTAGGGTGACAGCCCCACTCCTCTACACACCACCAATTCTCTACCATCCACACAGACTGGCAAGCTCTGCATGGCAGTTGGGAAGCTGGCTGTGAGTCGAGGCTTAGTACTCCTCCCCTACGAGTACAGTCTGAGCGGCAAACTTCTGACTGTCTATTTCACCGAGCCCTGCGGCTCGCTTGTGCCGGTTAGCACCGCAACTCCCTTCTCGCACCATTCAACGCCGTTTACTCTTTGAGCACCAGACTTGTTCGCGAACTACTCGGTCTAGTCCCCGACGATGGACCTAGCCTACTCCGACGGAGAATTCCCCGGCGAGAGAAGTTCTCCCGAAACCGAGCCAACCAACCAGATGTCGAGGTCAGTTCGGCGATTCCGTTGGAGCAGAGCGTCCGGTTCGCTGATGCCCCGACGACCTGCGACTGGTGGTACTTCGTCGCGGTCTACTCAGTCTAGTCCCCGGCGGTGGATCTAGCTTACGCCGACGGAGAGTTCCCCGGCGAAGGAGTCTCCCCCGGTACCGATTCTTCTTTTGTTTTAGCACCACAATTTCATGAGCTCATTGGCTTCCTCTCGTTCCGTTTCGCCCGATCTACTCGATCTAGTCCCCGGCGGTGGATCTAGCCTACTCAACGGGCCATACAGTAGGTGCTGAGGTCTATCCGGCGATTCCGGTTGGAGCGTAACTTCCGGTTCACCGGCGCCCCAGCGACTCACTGCTAGCTCTGCGACGCGGTCTACTCGGTCTAATCCCCGGCGGTGGATATAGCCTACTCACGAGCTACCCGGAAGGATGTCGAGGTCGGTTCAGCGATTCCGGTGAAGCTTGACGTCCGGTTCCCAGGCGCCCCGACGACCCAACTCGGTGCTACATCACGCACTACTCAACTGGTCCCCGGCGGTGGACCTAGTCTACACAGTTGGAGAGTTCCCCGGCGGCGGAATTTATCTCGAAACCCGATTTGCGGTTTCTTGTTGGTCTCTACGCCACTTCCTCTGCAACTCGGAGAGTATGCTCGAGACCACTTTGTTGACAGCGTCCCAGGTATGTTCGTCACGGCACATCTCTTCGACGATATTGTCCGCTGTCATACCAGGTATACCCCTACGAACTTCTTCGAATCTAGGGCATTCGAAGACCGCGTGTTCCGGTGTCTCCTGCACGGTCGCACAACCCGGGCAAAGGGGTGACGAAGCATGTCCAAACCGATGCAAGTACTTCCGGAAGCATCCGTGCCCGGACAAAAACTGCGTCAAATGGAAGTTCACCTCTCCATGCTTCCTATGTACCCAGGCCGATACATTTGGGATGAGTCGGTGGGTCCACCTTCCTTTCTCCGCGTTGTCCCACTCCTGTTGCCATTTAGCCAACGAGTCCGCTCGAACCTGTCTCCTAGCGTTACGTGCATTTCTCCGCTGATAGCATTCCACGTCCTCCGCCAGGGTAATGCAGATGGGGATCATCCCGGCGATAACGCATACTGCCTCCGACGATATTGTTCTGTAGGCACTCGCGACTCGTACGGCCATCAGTCGGAATGTCCTGTTTAGCTTTTCACGGTTCCGCTTGGTTTTCAGCGCAGCACTCCAGGCAGGAACCCCATATCGGAGTATCGATGACGAAACAGTAGATAGCAGACGTCTCGTGCTGCTTCTCGGACCGCCGACGTTTGGCATGATTCTCGCTATTGCGTTCGTTGCCTTCGCCGACTTTTCACAGGCGTAATCAACGTGGTTGTTGAAGCTCAACCGGTCGTCGATTATAACTCCCAATTGCTTCAATGCACGTTTCGATGCAATCACGTGCCCTCCGACGTCGATCTGCATCCGTTGGACCGATCTGCAGTTACTGACCAACAACACCTCCGTCTTGTGGTGAGCTATTTGCAGCTTGACCCCGTTCATCCAGCTCTCGATCGCGTCTATTGTCTCCGTCACCGACACCTCCACTTCTTCAAGTGTCTCACCCATCACCGTTAGTGACACGTCGTCCGCGAAACCTACGATTTTCACTTTCCTAGGCAGCTGCAGCGTTAACACCTCATCGTACATCCCGTTCCAAAGGGTTGGACCGAGAACGGATCCCTGAGGAACGCCCGCTGTGACGCGCAATGACTTCTGTCCTTCGCTCGTCTCGTACAGTAGCACTCTGCTCTGAAAGTAGCTCTTCAGGATCTGGCACAGATAGTCGGGAACCCTCATTCTATGCAGCGCTGCAGCGATGGCTTCCCAGCTGGCACTGTTGAACGCGTTCTTCACATCTATCGTGACCACAGCGCAGTATCGATCTCCTCTTCGCTTCTGTTTAGATGACTTCTCGGCACTCTCGAGCACTATCCGAATTGCATCCACTGTCGATGCTCCTTTGCGGAAACCAAACTGCATCTTGGACAGTCCGCGCTCACCTTCCGTGAATTTCGTCAACCTGTTAAGAATGATCCTTTCCAGGAGTTTTCCGAGTGTATCCAGCAGGCATATGGGTCTGTACGAGGTCGGGTCGCCAGGTGGCTTCCCTGGCTTCGGCAGCAACACCAGCTTCTGGACCTTCCACATTTCGGGGAAGTTGCCTTCATTTAGGCACTTCTGCATCACTATCCTGAACATGTCCGGATATGCCAGGATCGCAGCTTTCAGTACCACGTTTGGTATTCCATCCGGACCAGGGGCTTTCTTTGGTTTTAGGCGCTTCGATGCTTCTACTAGCTCGTCGTTAGTCACTTGCCGATCCATGTTTGTTCCTTCTTCCTCGCCGTGCGGTGACGGTGGCCGTATAGTTGGGTCGTGCTTCGGGAAAAGACCCTCGACGATTATCTTCAGCTTGCTCGGACACATTTCGGCTGGCGTCGTCGGACCCTTCATTTTCGCCATCACGACTCGGTATGCGTCACCCCAGGGATTGGCGACTACTTCTCGGCATAGCTCCTTGTGGCACTCTGACTTGCTAAGTCTGATCTCCCGTTTTAGAGCGGCCCTAGCTTCCCGAAACGATGCCTTATGCTCTTCTCTATCTGGTTCCGACCTTGCTCTTTGGGCCCGCCTTCTGGCTCTGAGACAAGCAGCGCGTAACGTACTAAGCGTCTCGTTCCACCAGTAAGCTGGACGCCGTTTGTTGCGTGGTTCCAGTTTTCGCGGCATTGTGGCGTCACAAGCCGCCACAATCCTTCTTGTTAGGTCAGCCGCATCCACGTTCTCGATCCCGCCGTTCGGCCGAAGTGCCTCAACAAAGAGGTCTTTGTTGAAGGCTTTCGTCTTCCACTTTCGTTCGCCGGTCACCCTTCTCTGTACTGCCGCGGGGTTCCGTTGGCCGATACGGTAGCGAATCTCCTGGTGGTCACTATGCGTATACGTTTCGCATACTCTCCAATCCATGTTCGCCGTCAATGAGGGACTACAGAATGTGACGTCTATGATGGACTCCCTCCCGTCTCTCCGAAATGTACTAACAGAGCCTTCATTGCACAATCGTACGTCTAACTTCGCTAGAGCTTCCTGCAGGATACACCCTCTTGTGTTGGTTACTCTACTGCCCCATTCCACAGCCCAGGCGTTGAAGTCACCACCAATGACTACCGGCTTCCGATCGATCAACTGCTCGGTTAACTGCTCCAGCATTAGGCTGAACTGCTCTACTGTCCACCTTGGGGGAGCGTAACAGCTACATACGAAGATGCCGTTGATTTTGGCTATCACGAAACCCTCATAGGAACGTTCTACCACTTCTTAGATAGGGAATCTTCCCATTACTTGTATCGCTGCGGTTCCTGATCTATCCGCCACCCAGTTACCGTTATTAGGGGGGACTTGATAAGGCTCTGCGATCAAAGCGACATCGCACATAGTTTCTGTCGTAGACTGCCACAACAGTTGCTGTGCGGTATCACAGTGATTCAGGTTCATCTGGGTCATCTCCATCACCGTTGGCCTGCAGTCGCCTTCTTGTACGCTGGGCATTTAAAGCCACCCGTCTGATGGTCATTTCCTTCCGCTGGGGTGCAAAGCAAGCACTTCGGCCTCTGCGTGCAGTCTCTCGCAAGATGGCCCGTCTCTCCGCATTTCCAGCACATCCCGGATCTGTCCGGGCCTTTGCAAGCCCCTGCTAAATGTCCAAAGCCTAAACATTTGAAGCATTTCTCTGCTTGTTTGTTTACTCGTGGGGCGGCTCTCAGTAAGCATCTCGACCATCCAACTGTAACCTTACCTACCTCCAGTGCCTTGTCTGCAGCGGTTACCGGTAAACGTATCATCGCTATCTGCGTTCCTCCGTATCCCTTCCTTAACCGGATCGTCATGTGCACCTCGCCCAGTTTGCACTGCTGCTTCATAGCACCTCTCAGCTCGTCTTCCGTCGTTATTTCGTCGAGGTCTTTGCACACGATTACCATCTCCGGGCTTAAGGCTTTAACTTCTGCCATTCCACCCATTGATTTAGTTATAGTCTCCTGCAAGGCAGAGCTACTAGTCGTAGTATTCTTCTTAAGCTCGAGGAGCATCTCATTTTTTTGGGTACGCCTGACTCTTAACACGTTTTCCCCCAAATCTTTCAGCTCCGGGTCCTCTCTGACCTTTTTGAGCAGTGCTGCGTACGTAGTCTCGTCATTTGCTTTGACGAGCACGGCTTCTCCCTTAGGCGCCTTCTGACGAGCCGAGGGTTCTGATTTCCTCTTCTGCTCCCCTTTTCGCTCCTCCTTCTTTTTTTGCTGTTTCCCGCGTTTCTCCTTCCGACCTACAACGGTGCACCAGCTTTCACCCTGTAAGGTGGCGTCCTTTTCTTCGGCAGCAACAGCATCCTCGAGCGTCTGCCTCTTTGACCCGCCTGGTCTTTCTTCTCCTGGTGAGGATCTTGTCCTCTTTGGAGTTATGGGAACTGGCGTGTTCTCCACTCCAATCTGCCTCTCCTTACCCTGTTTCGGAGGGGCTAGGAGGACAGTGGCCTTAGCCGACGCGGATGCTCGCTCAGCTGAATCTGACCTCTGCGTTGCCGTATCGTACTCTTTCACGGCAGACAGTAGCGCCTTCCGGATTTTGATGACCATCTCCTTAATGTCTTTGTGGACATTGTTTCTCATGTCCACGAACTTGTGGAGCTCCTCCACCAAGTGCCTCGCTACCACTACCTTTGGCGTTTGTGGGGTGTAGCTCCTTCCGCTCTGCTCCGGCGGTTTTTGTTGCTGCTGTTGCTGTTGCTTCGGCTTCCCCTCCTCCTGCTCTTGCTGGGTGACTTCAGCTACTATTGGTGGTGGTGACCTCACCAACCCACCTCTGGCAAACGGATTTGCCGTGCCTGCTCCATTTATATCGGTTGCTTGTTGTTTCTCCATTTTATTTTATTGGGTCCCAACTCCGGGCCGCTATCTCCACTCGCTGCACATAGTCGCCTCTCGCGATCCCATGATTATCTATGCTGCCGAAAAGCAGCAGTGAGGTCATGCAAGGGTTGACACCATCTCTCATGGGGAGTAGTGTTCAGAGCCGGATCGGCGTAAATCGGGAATGCTTCAACCGAACCTAGTACCACCAACCAAATGATGGCGAGTTTCGAACGTACCCGGAGACCTGCCAGGGTTTTGTTGGAACGGAGGCAGCCATGCTGTTAACTTACTCGCCATTTCAAGTCGGTGTCATCCTTCCTTACTCAGGGAGTAGAACAGCACGCCTGTCAGCCCTAAGTCGCCATCCTTTTCGTCATCCGTGTCCTGTCCGTTGCCGTTCGCCATGGCCAGTATACCATAATCAAGATGTTACTGGCGTCGATCCTGATGTGCCGGTTGGCACTCCGGTTGGGCTAGAGTGCTTTTATTGCCCAGATCTTAGATTATTGGAATCTTAGGATCTTAGAAGAAGCGGCACAGACTCGCTTCGTTGGAGCTGCTTTCGGAGTTATGGCTTTTTTTAGAGGTTCAGAAGAGCCCAATCTTAGCCCCACCATATCCTAGCAAAACTCCCCAACTCGCAGTAGGGCTGTGGGGGGGGGGGTTCGTTAGGCCCCTAGACTCCTGTCCTTCCTGTCCCTGCTGCCCCCAGGTATGTATGTATGTATGTATGTATGTATGTATGTATGTATGTATGTATGTATGTATGTATGTATGTATGTATGTATGTATGTATGTATGTATGTATGTATGTATGTATGTATGTATGTATGTATGTATGTATGTATGTATGTATGTATGTATGTATGTATGTATGTATGTATGTATGTATGTATGTATGTATGTATGTATGTATGTATGTATGTATGTATGTATGTATGTATGTATGTATGTATGTATGTATGTATGTATGTATGTATGTATGTTTTTTTTTTTTTTTTTTTTGAGAGCAGTAAAAAAATTTTCAGAAAAACCCTGAGTGAGGAAAAATGTACAAAAACCCCATTGTCAGGGAACGGGTTTGGGCTGCCATCACCCGACCCGCTAAAAACCACTGCTCTTGCCCAGAACCTGATTCCTCCCCGGCACTACCTTACGGCATTACTTCGGGGAGGGGTTTTTATGTGCATAGCACGCACTCTAATTCAACTACTTACTAGTTCGTTTCTTCCGTAGGGTTACAGCCCCACTCCTCTACACACCTCCAATTCTCTACCATCCACACAGACTGGCAAGCTCTGCATGGCAGTCGGAAAGCTGGCTGTGAGTCGAGGCTTAGTACTCCTCCCCTACGAGTACAGTCTGAGCGGCAAACTTCTGACTGTCTAATTCACTGAGCCCTGCGGCTCGCTTGTGCCGGTTAGCACCGCAACTCCCTTCTCGCACCATTCAACGCCGTTTACTCTTTGAGCACCAGACTTGTTCGCGAACTACTCGGTCTAGTCCCCGACGATGGACCTAGCCTACTCCGACGGAGAATTCCCCGGCGAGAGAAGTTCTCCCGAAACCGAGCCAACAAACCAGATGTCGAGGTCAGTTCGGCGATTCCGGTGGAGCAGAGCGTCCGGTTCGCTGATGCCCCGACGACCTGCGACTGGTGGTATTTCGTCGCGGTCTACTCAGTCTAGTCCCCGGCGGTGGATCTAGCTTACGCCGACGGAGAGTTCCCCGGCGAAGGAGGCTCCCCCGGTACCGATTCTTCTTTTGTTTTAGCACCACAATTTCATGAGCTCTTTGGCTTCCTCTCGTTCCGTTTCGCCCGATCTACTCGATCTAGTCCCCGGCGGTGGATCTAGCCTACTCAACGGGCCATACAGTAGGTGCTGAGGTCTATCCGGCGATTCCGGTTGGAGCGTAACTTCCGGTTCACCGGCGCCCCAACGACCCACTGCTAGCTCTGCGACGCGGTCTACTCGGTCCAATCCCCGGCGGTGGATATAGCCTACTCACGAGCTACCCGGAAGGATGTCGAGGTCGGTTCAGCGATTCCGGTGAAGCTTGACGTCCGGTTCCCAGGCGCCCCGACGACCCAACTCGGTGCTACATCACGCACTACTCAACTGGTCCCCGGCGGTGGACCTAGTCTACACAGTTGGAGAGTTCCCCGGCGGCGGAATTTCTCTCGAAACCCGATTTGCGGTTTCTTGTTGGTCTCTACGCCACTTCCTCTGCAACTCGGAGAGTATGCTCGAGACCACTCTGTTGACAGCGTCCCAGGTATGTTCGTCACGGCACATCTCTTCGACGATATTGTCCGCTGTCATACCAGGTATACCCCTACGAACTTCTTCGAATCTAGGGCATTCGAAGACCACGTGTTCCGGTGTCTCCTGCACGGTCGCACAACCCGGGCAAAGGGGTGACGAAGCATGTCCAAACCGATGCAAGTACTTCCGGAAGCATCCGTGCCCGGACAAAAACTGCGTCAAATGGAAGTTCACCTCTCCATGCTTCCTATGTACCCAGGCCGATACATTTGGGATGAGTCGGTGGGTCCACCTTCCTTTCTCCGCGTTGTCCCACTCCTGTTGCCATTTAGCCAACGAGTCCGCTCGAACCTGTCTCCTAGCGTTACGTGCATTTCTCCGCTGATAGCATTCCACGTCCTCCGCCAGGGTAATGCAGATGGGGATCATCCCGGCGATAACGCATACTGCCTCCGACGATATTGTTCTGTAGGCACTCGCGACTCGTACGGCCATCAGTCGGAATGTCCTGTTTAGCTTTTCACGGTTCCGCTTGGTTTTCAGCGCCGCACTCCAGGCAGGAACCCCATATCGGAGTATCGATGACGAAACAGTAGATAGCAGACGTCTCGTGCTGCTTCTCGGACCGCCGACGTTTGGCATGATTCTCGCTATTGCGTTCGTTGCCTTCGCCGACTTTCCACAGGCGTAATCAACGTGGTTGTTGAAGCTCAACCGGTCGTCGATTATAACTCCCAATTGCTTCAATGCACGTTTCGATGCAATCACGTGCCCTCCGACGTCGATCTGCATCCGTTGGACCGATCTGCAGTTACTGACCAACAACACCTCCGTCTTGTGGCGAGCTATTTGCAGCTTAACCCCGTTCATCCAGCTCTCGATCGCGTCTATTGTCTCCGTCACCGACACCTCCACTTCTTCAAGTGTCTCACCCATCACCGTTAGTGACACGTCGTCCGCGAAACCTACGATTTTCACTTTCCTAGGCAGCTGCAGCGTTAACACCCCATCGTACATCCCGTTCCAAAGGGTTGGACCGAGAATGGAGCCCTGAGGAACGCCCGCTGTGACACGCAATGACTTCTGTCCTTCGCTCGTCTCGTACAGTAGCACTCTGCTCTGAAAGTAGCTCTTCAGGATCTGGCACAGATAGTCGGGAACCCTCATTCTATGCAGCGCTGCAGCGATGGCTTCCCAGCTGGCACTGTTGAACGCGTTCTTCACATCTATCGTGACCACAGCGCAGTATCGATCTCCTCTTCGCTTCTGTTTAGATGACTTCTCGGCACTCTCGAGCACTATCCGAATTGCATCCACTGTCGATGCTCCTTTGCGGAAACCAAACTGCATCTTGGACAGTCCGCGCTCACCTTCCGTGAATTTCGTCAACCTGTTAAGAATGATCCTTTCCAGGAGTTTTCCGAGTGTATCCAGCAGGCATATGGGTCTGTACGAGGTCGGGTCGCCAGGTGGCTTCCCTGGCTTCGGCAGCAACACCAGCTTCTGGACCTTCCACATTTCGGGGAAGTTGCCTTCATTTAGGCACTTCTGCATCACTATCCTGAACATGTCCGGATATGCCAGGATCGCAGCTTTCAGTACCACGTTTGGTATTCCATCCGGACCAGGGGCTTTCTTTGGTTTTAGGCGCTTCGATGCTTCTACTAGCTCGTCGTTAGTCACTTGCCGATCCATGTTTGTTCCTTCTTCCTCGCCGTGCGGTGACGGTGGCCATATAGTTGGATCGTGCTTCGGGAAAAGACCCTCGACGATTATCTTCAGCTTGCTCGGACACATTTCGACTGGCGTCGTTGGACCCTTCATTTTCGCCATCACGACTCGGTATGCGTCACCCCAGGGATTGGCGTCTACTTCTCGGCATAGCTCCTTGTGGCACTCTGACTTGCTAAGTCTGATCTCCCGTTTTAGAGCGGCCCTAGCTTCCCGAAACGATGCCTTATGCTCTTCTCTATCTGGTTCCGACCTTGCTCTTTGGGCCCGCCTTCTGGCTCTGAGACAAGCAGCGCGTAACGTACTAAGCGTCTCGTTCCACCAGTAAGCTGGACGCCGTTTGTTGCGTGGTTCCAGTTTTCGCGGCATTGTGGCGTCACAAGCCGCCACAATCCTTCTTGTTAGGTCAGCCGCATCCACGTTCTCGGTCCCGCCGTTCGGCCGAAGTGCCTCAACAAAGAGGTCTTTGTTGAAGGCTTTCGTCTTCCACTTTCGTTCGCCGGTCACCCTTCTCTGTACTGCCGCGGGGTTCCGTTGGCCGATACGGTAGCGAATCTCCTGGTGGTCACTATGCGTATACGTTTCGCATACTCTCCAATTCATGTTCGCCGTCAATGAGGGACTACAGAATGTGACGTCTATGATGGACTCCCTCCCGTCTCTCCGAAATGTACTAACAGAGCCTTCATTGCACAATCGTACGTCTAACTTCGCTAGAGCTTCCTGCAGGATACACCCTCTTGTGTTGGTTACTCTACTGCCCCATTCCACAGCCGTTGGCGCCACAGGCGTTGAAGTCACCACCAATGACTACCGGCTTCCGATCGATCAACTGCTCGGTTAACTGCTCCAGCATTAGGCTGAACTGCTCTACTGTCCACCTTGGGGGAGCGTAACAGCTACATACGAAGATGCCGTTGATTTTGGCTATCACGAAACCCTCATAGGAACGTTCTACCACTTCTTGGATAGGGAATCTTCCCATTACTTGTATCGCTGCGGTTCCTGATCTATCCGCCACCCAGTTACCGTTATTAGGGGGGACTTGATAAGGCTCTGCGATCAAAGCGACATCGCACATAGTTTCTGTCGTAGACTGCCACAACAGTTGCTGTGCGGTATCACAGTGATTCAGGTTTATCTGGGTCATCTCCATCACCGTTGGCCTGCAGTCGCCTTCTTGTACGCTGGGCATTTAAAGCCACCCGTCTGATGGTCGTTCCCTTCCGCTGGGGTGCAAAGCAAGCACTTCGGCCTCTGCGTGCAGTCTCTCGCAAGATGGCCCGTCTCTCCGCATTTCCAGCACATCCCGGATCTGTCCGGGCCTTTGCAAGCCCCTGCTAAATGTCCAAAGCCTAAACATTTGAAGCATTTCTCTGCTTGTTTGTTTACTCGTGGGGCGGCTCTCAGTAGGCATCTCGACCATCCAACTGTAACCTTACCTACCTCCAGTGCCTTGTCTGCAGCGGTTACCGGTAAACGTATCATCGCTATCTGCGTTCCTCCGTATCCCTTCCTTAACCGGATCGTCATGTGCACCTCGCCCAGTTTGCACTGCTGCTTCATAGCACCTCTCAGCTCGTCTTCCGTCGTTATTTCGTCGAGGTCTTTGCACACGATTACCATCTCCGGGCTTAAGGCTTTAACTTCTGCCTTTCCGCCCATTGATTTAGTTATAGTCTCCTGCAAGGCAGAGCTACTAGTCGTAGTATTCTTCTTAAGCTCGAGGAGCATCTCATTTTTTTGGGTACGCCTGACTCTTAACACGTTTTCCCCCAGATCTTTCAGCTCCGGGTCCTCTCTGACCTTTTTGAGCAGTGCTGCGTACGTAGTCTCGTCGTTTGCTTTGACGAGCACGGCTTCTCCCTTAGGCGCCTTCTGACGAGCCGAGGGTTCTGATTTCCTCTTCTGCTCCCCTTTTCGCTCCTCCTTCTTTTTTTTGCTGTTTCCCGCGTTTCTCCTTCCGACCTACAACGGTGCTCCAGCTTTCACCCTGTAAGGTGGCGTCCTTTTCTTCGGCAGCAACAGCATCCTCGAGCGTCAGCCTCTTTGACCCGCCTGGTCTTTCTTCTCCTGGTGAGGATCTTGTCCTCTTTGGAGTTATGGGAACTGGCGTGTTCTCCACTCCAATCTGCCTCTCCTTACCCTGTTTCGGAGGGGCTAGGAGGATAGTAGCCTTAGCCGACGCGGATGCTCGCTCAGCTGAATCTGACCTCTGCGTTGCCGTATCGTACTCTTTCACGGCAGACAGTAGCGCCTTCCGGATTTTGATGACCATCTCCTTAATGTCTTTGTGGACATTGTTTCTCATGTCCACGAACTTGTGGAGCTCCTCCACCAAGTGCCTCGCTACCACTACCTTTGGCGTTTGTGGGGTGTAGCTCCTTCCGCTCTGCTCCGGCTGTTTTTGTTGCTGCTGTTGCTGTTGCTTCGGCTTCCCCTCCTCCTGCTCTTGCTGGGTGACTTCAGCTACTATTGGTGGTGGTGACCTCACCAACCCACCTCTGGCAAACGGATTTGCCGTGCCTGCTCCATTTATATCGGTTGCTTGTTGTTTCTCCATTTTATTTTATTGGGTCCCAACTCCGGGCCGCTATCTCCACTCGCTGCACATAGTCGCCTCTCGTGATCCCATGATTATCTATGCTGCCGAAAAGCAGCAGTGAGGTCATGCAAGGGTTGACACCATCTCTCATGGGGAGTAGTGTTCAGAGCCGGATCGGCGTAAATCGGGAATGCTTCAACCGAACCTAGTACCACCAACCAAATGATGGCGAGATTCGAACGTACCCGGAGACCTGCCAGGGTTTTGTTGGAACGGAGGCAGCCATGCTGTTAGCCCACTCGCCATTTCAAGTCGGTGTCATCCTTCCTTACTCAGGGAGTAGAACAGCACGTCTGTCAGCCCTAAGTCGCCATCCTTTTCGTCATCCGTGTCCTGTCCGTTGCCGTTCGCCATGGCCAGTATACCATAATCAAGATGTTACTGGCGTCGATCCTGATGTGCCGGTTGGCACTCCGGTTGGGCTAGAGTGCTTTTATTGCCCAGATCTTAGATTATTGGAATCTTAGGATCTTAGCAGAAGCGGCACAGACTCGCTTCGTCGGAGCTGCTTTCGGAGTTATGGCATTTTTTAGAGGTTCAGAAGAGCCCAATCTTAGCCCCACCATATCCTAGCAAAACTCCCCAACTCGCAGTAGGGCTGTGGGGGGGGGGGTTCGTTAGGCCCCTAGACTCCTGTCCTTCCTGTCCCTGCTGCCCCCCTGTATGTATGTATGTATGTATGTATGTATGTATGTATGTATGTATGTATGTATGTATGTATGTATGTATGTATGTATGTATGTATGTATGTTTTTTTTAGATTTAATAATAATTTTCGGAAAAATCCTGAGTGAGGAAAAATGTACAAAAACCCCATTGTCAGGGAACGGGTTTGGGCTGCCATCACCCGACCCGCTAAAAACCACTGCTCTTGCCCAGAACCTGATTCCTCCCCGGCACTACCTTACGGCATTACTTCGGGGAGGGGTTTTTATGTGCATAGCACACACTCTAATTCAACTACTTACTAGTTCGTTTCTTCCGTAGGGTTACAGCCCCACTCCTCTGCACACCACCATTTCTCTACCATCCACACATTCTGGAGAGCTCTGCATGGCAGTCGGAAAGCTGGCTGTGAGTCGAGGCTTAGTACTCCTCCCCTACGAGTACAGTCTGAGCGGCAAACTTCTGACTGTCTGATTCACCGAGCCCTTCGGCTCGCTTGTGCCGGTTAGCACCGCAACTCCCTTCTCGCACCATTCAACGCCGTTTACTCTTTGAGCACCAGACTTGTTCGCGAACTACTCGGTCTAGACCCCGACGATGGACCTAGCCTACTCCGACGGAGAATTCCCCGGCGAGAGAAGTTCTCCCGAAACCGAGCCAACAAACCAGATGTCGAGGTCAGTTCGGCGATTCCGGTGGAGCAGAGCGTCCGGTTCGCTGATGCCCCGACGACCTGCGACTGGTGGTATTTCGTCGCGGTCTACTCAGTCTAGTCCCCGGCGGTGGATCTAGCTTACCCCGACGGAGAGTTCCCCGACGAAGGAGGCTCACCCGGTTCCGATTCTTCTTTTGTTTTAGCACCACAATTTCCCCTCGTTCCGTTTCGCCCGATCTACTCGATCTAGTCCCCGGCGGTGGATCTAGCCTACTCAACGGGCCATACAGTAGGTGCTGAGGTCTATCCGGCGATTCCGGTTGGAGCGTAACTTCCGGTTCACCGGCGCCCCAACGACCCACTGCTAGCTCTGCGACGCGGTCTACTCGGTCCAATCCCCGGCGGTGGATATAGCCTACTCACGAGCTACCCGGTGTCTCCTGCACGGTCGCACAACCCGGGCAAAGGGGTGACGAAGCATGTCCAAACCGATGCAAGTACTTCCGGAAGCATCCGTGCCCGGACAAAAACTACGTCAAATGGAAGTTCACCTCTCCATGCTTCCTATGTACCCCGGCCGATACATTTGGGATGAGTCGGTGGGTCCACCTTCCTTTCTCCGCGTTGTCCCACTCCTGTTGCCATTTAGCCAACGAGTCCGCTCGAACCTGTCTCCTAGCGTTACGTACATTTCTCCGCTGATAGCATTCCACGTCCTCCGCCAGGGTAATGCAGATGGGGATCATCCCGGCGATAACGCATACTGCCTCCGACGATATTGTTCTGTAGGCACTCGCGACTCGTACGGCCATCAGTCGGAATGTCCTGTTTAGCTTTTCACGGTTCCGCTTGGTTTTCAGCGCAGCACTCCAGGCAGGAACCCCATATCGGAGTATCGATGATGAAACAGTAGATAGCAGACGTCTCGTGCTGCTTCTCGGACCGCCGACGTTTGGCATGATTCTCGCTATTGCGTTCGTTGCCTTCGCCGACTTTTCACAGGCGTAATCAACGTGGTTATTGAAGCTCAACCGGTCGTCGATTATAACTCCCAGTTGCTTCAATGCACGTTTCGATGCAATCACGTGCCCTCCGACGTCGATCTGCATCCGTTGGACCGATCTGCAGTTACTGACCAACAACACCTCCGTCTTGTGGTGAGCTATTTGCCGCTTGACCCCGTTCATCCAGCTCTCGATCGCGTCTATTGTCTCCGTCACCGACACCTCCACTTCTTCAAGTGTCTCACCCATCACCGTTAGTGACACGTCGTCCGCGAAACCTACGATTTCCACTTTCCTAGGCAGCTGCAGCGTTAAGACCCCATCGTACATCCCGTTCCAAAGGGTTGGACCGAGAATGGAGCCCTGAGGAACGCCCGCTGTGACACGCAATGACTTCTGTCCTTCGCTCGTCTCGTACAGTAGCACTCTGCTCTGAAAGTAGCTCTTCAGGATCTGGCACAGATAGTCGGGAACCCTCATTCTATGCAGCGCTGCAGCGATGGCTTCCCAGCTGGCACTGTTGAACGCGTTCTTCACATCTATCGTGACCACCACGCAGTATCGATCTCCTCTTCGCTTCTGTTTAGATGACTTCTCGGCACTCTCGAGCACTATCCGAATTGCATCCACTGTCGATGCTCCTTTGCGGAAACCAAACTGCATCTTGGACAGTCCGCGCTCACCTTCCGTGAATTTCGTCAACCTGTTAAGAATGATCCTTTCCAGGAGTTTTCCGAGTGTATCCAGCAGGCATATGGGTCTGTGAGAGGTCGGGTCGCCAGGTGGCTTCCCTGGCTTCGGCAGCAACACCAGCTTCTGGACCTTCCACATTTCGGGGAAGTTGCCTTCATTTAGGCACTTCTTCATCACTATCCTGAACATGTCCGGATATGCCAGGATCGCAGCTTTCAGTACCACGTTTGGTATTCCATCCGGACCAGGGGCTTTCTTTGGTTTTAGGCGCTTCGATGCTTCTACTAGCTCGTCGTTAGTCACTTGCCGATCCATGTTTGTTCCTTCTTCCTCGCCGTGCGGTGACGGTGGCCGTATAGTTGGGTCGTGCTTCGGGAAAAGACCCTCGACGATTATCTTCAGCTTGCTCGGACACATTTCGGCTGGCGTCGTCGGACCCTTCATTTTCGCCATCACGACTCGGTATGCGTCACCCCAAGGATTGGCGACTACTTCTCGGCATAGCTCCTTGTGGCACTCTGACTTGCTAAGCCTGATCTCCCGTTTTAGAGCGGCCCTAGCTTCCCGAAACGATGCCTTATGCTCTTCTCTATCTGGTTCCGACCTTGCTCTTTGGGCCCGCCTTCTGGCTCTGAGACAAGCAGCGCGTAACGTACTAAGCGTCTCGTTCCACCAGTAAGCTGGACGCCGTTTGTTGCGTGGTTCCAGTTTTCGCGGCATTGTGGCGTCACAAGCCGCCACAATCCTTCTTGTTAGGTCAGCCGCATCCACGTTCTCGATCCCGCCGTTCGGCCGAAGTGCCTCAACAAAGAGGTCTTTGTTGAAGGCTTTCGTCTTCCACTTTCGTTCGCCGGTCACCCTTCTCTGTACTGCCGCGGGGTTCCGTTGGCCGATACGGTAGCGAATCTCCTGGTGGTCACTATGCGTATACGTTTCGCATACTCTCCAATCCATGTTCGCCGTCAATGAGGGACTACAGAATGTGACGTCTATGATGGACTCCCTCCCGTCTCTCCGAAATGTACTAACAGAGCCTTCATTGCACAATCGTACGTCTAACTTCGCTAGAGCTTCCTGCAGGATACACCCTCTTGTGTTGGTTACTCTACTGCCCCATTCCACAGCTCAGGCGTTGAAGTCACCACCAATGACTACCGGCTTCCGATCGATCAACTGCTCGGTTAACTGCTCCAGCATTAGGCTGAACTGCTCTACTGTCCACCTTGGGGGAGCGTAACAGCTACATACGAAGATGCCGTTGATTTTGGCTATCACGAAACCCTCATAGGAACGTTCTACCACTTCTTGGATAGGGAATCTTCCCATTACTTATATCGCTGCGGTTCCTGATCTATCCGCCACCCAGTTACCGTTATTAGGGGGGACTTGATAAGGCTCTGCGATCAAAGCGACATCGCACATAGTTTCTGTCGTAGACTGCCACAACAGTTGGGCGGTATCACAGTGATTCAGGTTCATCTGGGTCATCTCCATCACCGTTGGCCTGCAGTCGCCTTCTTGTACGCTGGGCATTTAAAGCCACCCGTCTGATGGTCGTTTCCTTCCGCTGGGGTGCAAAGCAAGCACTTCGGCCTCTGCGTGCAGTCTCTCGCAAGATGGCCCGTCTCTCCGCATTTCCAGCACATCCCGGATCTGTCCGGGCCTTTGCAAGCCCCTGCTAAATGTCCAAAGCCTAAACATTTGAAGCATTTCTCTGCTTGTTTGTTTACTCGTGGGGCGGCTCTCAGTAGGCATCTCGACCATCCAACTGTAACCTTACCTACCTCCAGTGCCTTGTCTGCAGCGGTTACCGGTAAACGTATCATCGCTATCTGCGTTCCTCCGTATCCCTTCCTTAACCGGATCGTCATGTGCACCTCGCCCAGTTTGCACTGCTGCTTCATAGCACCTCTCAGCTCGTCTTCCGTCGTTATTTCGTCGAGGTCTTTGCACACGATTACCATCTCCGGGCTTAAGGCTTTAACTTCTGCCATTCCACCCATTGATTTAGTTATAGTCTCCTGCAAGGCAGAGCTACTAGTCGTAGTATTCTTCTTAAGCTCGAGGAGCATCTCATTTTTTTGGGTACGCCTGACTCTTAACACGTTTTCCCCCAAATCTTTCAGCTCCGGGTCCTCTCTGACCTTTTTGAGCAGTGCTGCGTACGTAGTCTCGTCATTTGCTTTGACGAGCACGGCTTCTCCCTTAGGCGCCTTCTGACGAGCCGAGGGTTCTGATTTCCTCTTCTGCTCCCCTTTTCGCTCCTCCTTCTTTTTTTGCTGTTTCCCGCGTTTCTCCTTCCGACCTACAACGGTGCACCAGCTTTCACCCTGTAAGGTGGCGTCCTTTTCTTCGGCAGCAACAGCATCCTCGAGCGTCTGCCTCTTTGACCCGCCTGGTCTTTCTTCTCCTGGTGAGGATCTTGTCCTCTTTGGAGTTATGGGAACTGGCGTGTTCTCCACTCCAATCTGCCTCTCCTTACCCTGTTTCGGAGGGGCTAGGAGGACAGTGGCCTTAGCCGACGCGGATGCTCGCTCAGCTGAATCTGACCTCTGCGTTGCCGTATCGTACTCTTTCACGGCAGACAGTAGCGCCTTCCGGATTTTGATGACCATCTCCTTAATGTCTTTGTGGACATTGTTTCTCATGTCCACGAACTTGTGGAGCTCCTCCACCAAGTGCCTCGCTACCACTACCTTTGGCGTTTGTGGGGTGTAGCTCCTTCCGCTCTGCTCCGGCTGTTTTTGTTGCTGCTGTTGCTGTTGCTTCGGCTTCCCCTCCTCCTGCTCTTGCTGGGTGACTTCAGCTACTATTGGTGGTGGTGACCTCACCAACCCACCTCTGGCAAACGGATTTGCCGTGCCTGCTCCATTTATATCGGTTGCTTGTTGTTTCTCCATTTTATTTTATTGGGTCCCAACTCCGGGCCGCTATCTCCACTCGCTGCACATAGTCGCCTCTCGCGATCCCATGATTATCTATGCTGCCGAAAAGCAGCAGTGAGGTCATGCAAGGGTTGACACCATCTCTCATGGGGAGTAGTGTTCAGAGCCGGATCGGCGTAAATCGGGAATGCTTCAACCGAACCTAGTACCACCAACCAAATGATGGCGAGTTTCGAACGTACCCGGAGACCTGCCAGGGTTTTGTTGGAACGGAGGCAGCCATGCTGTTAACCCACTCGCCATTTCAAGTCGGTGTCATCCTTCCTTACTCAGGGAGTAGAACAGCACGCCTGTCAGCCCTAAGTCGCCATCCTTTTCGTCATCCGTGTCCTGTCCGTTGCCGTTCGCCATGGCCAGTATACCATAATCAAGATGTTACTGGCGTCGATCCTGATGTGCCGGTTGGCACTCCGGTTGGGCTAGAGTGCTTTTATTGCCCAGATCTTAGATTATTGGAATTTTAGGATCTTAGCAGAAGCGGCACAGACTCGCTTCGTTGGAGCTGCTTTCGGAGTTATGGCTTTTTTTAGAGGTTCAGAAGAGCCCAATCTTAGCCCCACCATATCCTAGCAAAACTCCCCAACTCGCAGTAGGGCTGTGGGGGGGGGGTTCGTTAGGCCCCTAGACTCCTGTCCTTCCTGTCCCTGCTGCCCCCAGGTATGTATGTATGTATGTATGTATGTATGTATGTATGTATGTATGTATGTATGTATGTATGTATGTATGTATGTATGTATGTATGTATGTATGTATGTATGTATGTATGTATGTATGTATGTATGTATGTATGTATGTATGTATGTATGTATGTATGTATGTATGTATGTATGTATGTATGTATGTATGTATGTATGTATGTTTTTTTTTAGATTTAATAATAATTTTCGGAAAAATCCTGAGTGAGGAAAAATGTACAAAAACCCCATTGTCAGGGAACGGGTTTGGGCTGCCATCACCCGATCCGCTAAAAACCACTGCTCTTGCCCAGAACCTGATTCCTCCCCGGCACTACCTTACGGCATTACTTCGGGGAGGGGTTTTTATGTGCATAGCACACACTCTAATTCAACTACTTACTAGTTCGTTTCTTCCGTAGGGTTACAGCCCCACTCCTCTACACACCACCAATTCTCTACCATCCACACATTCTGGAGAGCTCTGCATGGCAGTCGGAAAGCTGGCTGTGAGTCGAGGCTTAGTACTCCTCCCCTACGAGTACAGTCTGAGCGGCAAACTTCTGACTGTCTGATTCACCGAGCCCTTCGGCTCGCTTGTGCCGGTTAGCACCGCAACTCCCTTCTCGCACCATTCAACGCCGTTTACTCTTTGAGCACCAGACTTGTTCGCGAACTACTCGGTCTAGACCCCGACGATGGACCTAGCCTACTCCGACGGAGAATTCCCCGGCGAGAGAAGTTCTCCCGAAACCGAGCCAACAAACCAGATGTCGAGGTCAGTTCGGCGATTCCGGTGGAGCAGAGCGTCCGGTTCGCTGATGCCCCGACGACCTGCGACTGGTGGTATTTCGTCGCGGTCTACTCAGTCTAGTCCCCGGCGGTGGATCTAGCTTACGCCGACGGAGAGTTCCCCGGCGAAGGAGGCTCACCCGGTACCGATTCTTCTTTTGTTTTAGCACCACAATTTCCCCTCGTTCCGTTTCGCCCGATCTACTCGATCTAGTCCCCGGCGGTGGATCTAGCCTACTCAACGGGCCATACAGTAGGTGCTGAGGTCTATCCGGCGATTCCGGTTGGAGCGTAACTTCCGGTTCACCGGCGCCCCAACGACCCACTGCTAGCTCTGCGACGCGGTCTACTCGGTCCAATCCCCGGCGGTGGATATAGCCTACTCACGAGCTACCCGGTGTCTCCTGCACGGTCGCACAACCCGGGCAAAGGGGTGACGAAGCATGTCCAAACCGATGCAAGTACTTCCGGAAGCATCCGTGCCCGGACAAAAACTACGTCAAATGGAAGTTCACCTTTCCATGCTTCCTATGTACCCCGGCCGATACATTTAGGATGAGTCGGTGGGTCCACCTTCCTTTCTCCGCGTTGTCCCACTCCTGTTGCCATTTAGCCAACGAGTCCGCTCGAACCTGTCTCCTAGCGTTACGTGCATTTCTCCGCTGATAGCATTCCACGTCCTCCGCCAGGGTAATGCAGATGGGGATCATCCCGGCGATAACGCATACTGCCTCCGACGATATTGTTCTGTAGGCACTCGCGACTCGTACGGCCATCAGTCGGAATGTCCTGTTTAGCTTTTCACGGTTCCGCTTGGTTTTCAGCGCAGCACTCCAGGCAGGAACCCCATATCGGAGTATCGATGATGAAACAGTAGATAGCAGACGTCTCGTGCTGCTTCTCGGACCGCCGACGTTTGGCATGATTCTCGCTATTGCGTTCGTTGCCTTCGCCGACTTTTCACAGGCGTAATCAACGTGGTTATTGAAGCTCAACCGGTCGTCGATTATAACTCCCAGTTGCTTCAATGCACGTTTCGATGCAATCACGTGCCCTCCGACGTCGATCTGCATCCGTTGGACCGATCTGCAGTTACTGACCAACAACACCTCCGTCTTGTGGTGAGCTATTTGCAGCTTGACCCCGTTCATCCAGCTCTCGATCGCGTCTATTGTCTCCGTCACCGACACCTCCACTTCTTCAAGTGTCTCACCCATCACCGTTAGTGACACGTCGTCCGCGAAACCTACGATTTCCACTTTCCTAGGCAGCTGCAGCGTTAAGACCCCATCGTACATCCCGTTCCAAAGGGTTGGACCGAGAATGGAGCCCTGAGGAACGCCCGCTGTGACACGCAATGGCTTCTGTCCTTCGCTCGTCTCGTACAGTAGCACTCTGCTCTGAAAGTAGCTCTTCAGGATCTGGCACAGATAGTCGGGAACCCTCATTCTATGCAGCGCTGCAGCGATGGTTTCCCAGCTGGCACTGTTGAACGCGTTCTTCACATCTATCGTGACCACCACGCAGTATCGATCTCCTCTTCGCTTCTGTTTAGATGACTTCTCGGCACTCTCGAGCACTATCCGAATTGCATCCACTGTCGATGCTCCTTTGCGGAAACCAAACTGCATCTTGGACAGTCCGCGCTCACCTTCCGCGAATTTCGTCAACCTGTTAAGAATGATCCTTTCCAGGAGTTTTCCGAGTGTATCCAGCAGGCATATGGGTCTGTACGAGGTCGGGTCGCCAGGTGGCTTCCCTGGCTTCGGCAGCAACACCAGCTTCTGGACCTTCCACATTTCGGGGAAGTTGCCTTCATTTAGGCACTTCTGCATCACTATCCTGAACATGTCCGGATATGCCAGGATCGCAGCTTTCAGTACCACGTTTGGTATTCCATCCGGACCAGGGGCTTTCTTTGGTTTTAGGCGCTTCGATGCTTCTACTAGCTCGTCGTTAGTCACTTGCCGATCCATGTTTGTTCCTTCTTCCTCGCCGTGCGGTGACGGTGGCCATATAGTTGGATCGTGCTTCGGGAAAAGACCCTCGACGATTATCTTCAGCTTGCTCGGACACATTTCGGCTGGCGTCGTCGGACCCTTCATTTTCGCCATCACGACTCGGTATGCGTCACCCCAGGGATTGGCGTCTACTTCTCGGCATAGCTCCTTGTGGCACTCTGACTTGCTAAGTCTGAGCTCCCGTTTTAGAGCGGCCCTAGCTTCCCGAAACGATGCCTTATGCTCTTCTCTATCTGGTTCCGACCTTGCTCTTTGGGCCCGCCTTCTGGCTCTGAGACAAGCAGCGCGTAACGTACTAAGCGTCTCGTTCCACCAGTAAGCTGGACGCCGTTTGTTGCGTGGTTCCAGTTTTCGCGGAATTGTGGCGTCACAAGCCGCCACAATCCTTCCGCATCCACGTTCTGGGTCCCGCCGTTCGGCCGAAGTGCCTCAACAAAGAGGTCTTTGTTGAAGGCTTTCGTCTTCCACTTTCGTTCGCCGGTCACCCTTCTCTGTACTGCCGCGGGGTTCCGTTGACCGATACTGTAGCGAATCTCCTGGTGGTCACTATGCGTATACGTTTCGCATACTCTCCAATCCATGTTCGCCGTCAATGAGGGACTACAGAATGTGACGTCGATGATAGACTCCCTCTCGTCTCTCCGAAATGTACTAACAGAGCCTTCATTGCACAATCGTACGTCTAACTTCGCTAGAGCTTCCTGCAGGATACACCCTTTTGTGTTGGTTACTCTACTGCCCCATTCCACAGCCCAGGCGTAGAAGTCACCACCAATGACTACCGGCTTCCGATCGATCAACTGCTCGGTTAACTGCTCCAGCATTAGGCTGAACTGCTCTACTGTCCACCTTGGGGGAGCGTAACAGCTACATACGAAGATGCCGTTGATTTTGGCTATCACGAAACCTTCATAGGAACTGTTGTGAACAGCCCCACTGGGTTGTTGGCCACTACAGCCATAACGATGCGTCTTGCAACACGCCAGTAAACAGACTCAGGCTAATCTGTCATAACTGGCACCTAGGCGAAGGAAGAAAATAAAAACAAAGGAGATAAAAGATTTAAAGCGATAGTAGCGAAAGGATAGTGAATTTAATGAATTTGGATCAAAAGGATAGTGAGTTTAAATCAAAAGAATAGTGAAGGTTTAAGTGGTTCAATAGTGTAAGGAGTTAATACGGTTAAAATCAAATAAGTAGTACGGCAGTAAATTTAAGTACGGTGAATTTGTATCTAACACATTACTTTCCGCCACAGGTAGTTATTACAGATAAAACCTAACCTAGTAATCCAGTGAATTGATATTGCTACTGATACTTCGAAGCAAGCAGTTAGTACGGTTAGAAGTCACAGGTACGGCGAATTATATATAAAACTAATGTGGCTAAAACTTAACCTATTATCACACATAGCTATCACAGACAAGTCAGACTCTGTAGTAATCTGTTACTGAAGGAAAATAAGTGGAACACCAAGTAATGTAAGTGCAAATTAGTATAATTGAACAACAATTGAATTCAATAAATATTATTTTAGCTTTGATCTGCTAACAAGCTGATTCAAAGAGTGTTCTCTTCTTCGTTGTATTCTGAACAAAATCAAAGATTACTTGATCGATTCGGATACCCTCAAAGGATGGAAGACTTCTCGACCAATAACCACTGCATGTACTGCCAGGACCCAGATGACGTAGATGATATGGTGCAGTGTGATATTTGCCAAATGTGGGCTCATTTCCGTTGTGCTGGAGTTTCGGATGATATTAAGGACAGCCCTTGGAGCTGCGCAAAATGCTGCAACCAGTTGCGCATACCAAAGCAGTCGAAAAAGACGGCCAAAAGGGCAGGGGCCAGAAGTGAAGGAGGATCGGTGAGGAGTGCAGTATCGGCACTGGATGCTTCGCTACGGCAGCTGGAAGAAGAGCAGTTGTTACAGGAAAGACCTTTTTCAGAAGATCGCGTATTACGGATGAAACGCTTGGAGATGGAACGCGTGCTCAAGGAAAAAAGGCTACAGCAAGAAAAAGAGCTTTTAGATAAGGAACAACAGCAGGAGCGGGAGCTCCAAAACCGTCTGTTAGAACAAGAGCGAGAAATGCTGGGAAAGCGTTTGGCTGATGAAGTAGCTTTTCAAAAAAGACGACAGGCTTTGCGTCAACAGTTTCAGGAGCAAATGGAATCACTCAAGGAATTTGCAGATGACGATGGAGCTGTAGGTGGTGATGCTTTTGAAGAAAGAAGTCAGGCGAAAGGGCTTTCGAGCAAAAAGAAAGTTCAGAACTGGTTGTTCGAACAAGACAGAACACATGGAAAACAAGAGGATACGATGGTCGATCCACGGGGAGCTTATCCCAAAGAATCAAGAGGGCAAGTCATTGAAAGGAAGCCTACGAGCACTCTATCCATAGAGGGAAGAACGGTGGAGGAACGAGAAGAAACCGCCAACCAAGAAACGGAGGATGAAGATGAAAATCATTTCAGCAAAGGGGAGCTTGAGCGTTTCGTGAATCTAATAAAAGGTCTTAGGCGAAATGGGTCGGGGCATGAACCGGTCAGGTCTACGAAGGCTCGCCAGACTGAATCCAAACTTCTGCCTACAGTCGAAGGAGAGCCAGGAAGGTACGAAAGGAAAATTCAGAACTGGTTGTTTGATCACGGCAAATCTCAGGAAAATCAAGAAGATGCAATGGTCGGTACACAGGGAGTCGTTCCCAAAGGATCCAGAAAACAAATCGGTTCGAAGAAGCATACGAGCACTCTATCTAAAATGGGAAGATTGATGGAGGAACTGGAAGAAATCGCGAATCAAGAAACGGAGGAAGTTGAGGAAAATGATAGTGATTTCAGCAGAGAGGAACTAGAACGTGTCGCGAATCTACTAAAAAACCGTAGGCGAAACGGGTCGGGGCACGAACTGGTCGGGCCTACGAATGCACAGCGGGCGGCTCGCCAGGCGGTATCCAAACATCTGCCGATATTCAAAGGAGAGCCAGAAGTCTGGCCAATCTTCATTAGCAGTTTAGAGTACACCACAAAGGCGTGCGGATTCACTAATTTGGACAACTTAAAACGGTTGCAGGATTCTCTACAGGGAGATGCGCTGGAGGCCGTGAGAAGTCGGCTGATTTTTCCGGATTCAGTTCCGGATGTCATAAAAGATTTGAGAGATTTATTCGGTAAGCCTGAGAAGCTCTTGAAAAGTCTGCTTGTGAAGGTACGGAGAGCACAACCACCACGAGTAGACCAGCTAAACTCGTTCATACACTTCGGTATAACGGTTAAACAACTCTGTGATCATTTAGAGGCAGCAAAGATGACTGATCACCTCAACAATACTATGCTGGTGCAGGAAATCGTAGACAAACTTCCTCCAACCTATAAATTGGAATGGGTTCGCTTCAAGCGGAGCAAAATTGGCACTCCTCTCAGAGTCTTTACGGATTTCATGACCGGTATAGTTTCCGACGTGTCCGAAGTAAGCGAGTTCTCAATCGTAGATTCGGAAGATCCGCCCCGCTTTAGTAAAATGCGACCAAAGAAGGAGTTCATGCATGTACACACCTCCACGTCGAATGGAAGGGAGTTGTCACCGGACAGGAAGTCCAAATTGCTCTGTTGGCTGTGCAGAGGAGCAGAACATAAAATCAGGTTTTGTGAGGAGTTTAAACAGCTCAGTGTTTCGGAACGCTTCAAAGTCGCAGAACGATTCGGTTTGTGCGTTCTATGCTTGAACAACCACGGAAAAAACCGCTGCAACTTCAAGCTTCGCTGTAATGTGATGAATTGTCAAGGCAATCATCATCCGCTTCTCCACCGCGCAAGCAATACAGTGCCGGTGGTAGAAGCTAAATGCAATACTCACTCTCGCTCGAGTCGTTCCGTTATTTTCCGAATGGTGCCCGTGACCATACATGCTGGAAGCACTATGTTGGACGCCCTGGCGTTTCTGGATGAAGGTTCGTCAGTGACTCTAATCGAGGACGATATAGTCACCCAACTGAAAATAAGCGGGGAGGCCGAACCACTGGTTGTAACTTGGACTGGAAACGTGAAACGCTACGAAAATCAATCGAAGAAGGTGAACTTAACGGTGTCCGCGAGAGATGCGGCCGAAAAATTGCCATTGCTCAACGTGCGTACAGTAACGCAGCTTGATTTGCCAAAGCAACGTATAAAGTTCCAGGAAATCGCCGAGCATTATCCTCATCTGCGTGACATACCAGTGAAGGATTACACCCTGGAGGAGCCAAAATTAATGATTGGACTGGATAATGTGCATCTATTTGCTCCCATTGAATCGAGGATAGGGCAACCGGGTGACCCAATTGGCGTGAAGTCGCTGCTAGGCTGGACGGTATATGAACCAGTGAAACAACAACCATCAATGCAAGATGCGTATATGAATCTGCACGATGTAATACCTGTTACGAATCAGGATTTACATGATATCTTACGAAACCAGTTTGTACTGGAGGAGGCGGGTATTTCGGCTGTAGTACCAGAGTCGGTTGAAGACGAACGAGCTCGAGCTATCTTGAAAGCAACAACGATTCGAGTGGATGGTCGTTTTGAAACAGGGCTGATTTGGCGTGCGGATCAACGACGATTTCCGAACAGTTATCCAATGGCCGAAAGGCGAATGAAGGCGCTAGAAAGAAAACTGGAGAGAGATCCGGAACTACACCGCAGGGTAAACCAGCAAATACAAGACTACGAGACAAAGGGCTACGCACACAAAATTACCGCAAAGGAGCTCTCTGAAACGGATCCAGCGAGTGTCTGGTATCTCCCGCTAAATGTTGTACTGAATCCACGAAAACCGGGAAAATTACGTTTGGTGTGGGATGCGGCTGCGTCGGTAAATGGAGTTTCACTGAATTCCGAATTGTTGAAAGGTCCTGATATGCTGACATGTCTTCCTGGCGTAATTCAACGTTTTCGAGAACGACGTTTCGGGTTCGGTGGTGATATCAAAGAAATGTACCACCAGCTTCGAATCCGGGTTAAGGACAAGCAAGCCCAACGGTTCCTATACCGGTTTGATTCAGCGCAGCCTGTGCAGATTTATGTGATGGATGTGGCAACGTTTGGTTCGACCTGTTCACCCTGTTCTGCGCAGTTCGTGAAAAATCTGAATGCCGAAAATTTTGAAAAACGATATCCGGACGCAGCAGCAGCAATCATCGAAAAACACTATGTTGATGACTATTTCGACAGTGTGGATACCGTCGAGGAGGCGATTAAGCGAGCAAGCGAGGTAAGACTGATCCACTTACAAGGGGGATTTGAAATTCGAAATTGGGTTTCCAATTCCAAAGAGTTTTTACAAGCAATGGGCGAGCAATGCTGTAACCACTCCATACATTTTCATCAAGATAAGGAAACAGAAATGGAGAGAGTTTTGGGAATTGTGTGGGACCCCAATAGAGACGTTTTATCCTTTTCCACAACACCGCGGGTGGATTTTCAGTCAATGCTCTTTGGTGCTGAGCGCCCAACGAAAAGGGCCGTTCTCAGTTGTGTCATGGCCATGTTCGACCCACTAGGTTTCCTATCGCCGTTCACGATAATTGGAAGAATACTAGTGCAGGACTTGTGGAGGACGGGTTGTGGATGGGATGAACTGATTGATGATCTGTCGTTCGAAAAATGGACCAAGTGGACTAAAATGTTGCCAGAGATCGCCAAAATTCAAGTACCGAGAAGTTATTTTGGAGAGGCACGATCTGATCAGTATGAGAATCTTCAGTTGCATGTCTTCACCGATGCGAGTGAAAATGCATATGGCTGCGTAGCATACTTTCGGATCGAAATTGATGGGGAGGTTTGCTGTGCGTTAGTAATGAGTCGAAGCAAGGTGGCTCCACTCAAACAACTTACCATCCCGCGGCTTGAACTGCAGGCTGCTGTGCTAGGTGCCCGATTGGCGGAATCTATTCGGCGCAATCATAGCTTGAAAATTAACCAACAGTTCATCTGGACAGATTCGCGGAATGTCCTTTCTTGGATCAAATCCGACCAACGGCGATACCGACAGTATGTGGGCTTTCGCATAGGTGATATCCTCAGTCACACTAGCGTATCGGACTGGCGATGGGTTCCGACGCTAAATAATGAAGCGGATCGAGTAACGAAATGGAAGCGCGGAGCGAGCTTACACTCAAATAGCTCTTGGTTTAAGGGAGCGGACATTCTGTTCCGCAAGGAAATGGAATGGCCAGAGCAGCCCGTGATACCGGCAAACATCAACGAAGAACTGAAAGCGCATTTGCTTGTCCATGATGTCACACTATCGTGTGCACTTTTAGACATATCTCGTATCTCAAAGTGGCGAATTCTAGTGCGTACGATGGCGTGCGTTTATAGATTCGTGTCCAACTGTCGGCGGAAAATCGAAGGCCGTCCAATTGAAACACTGAAGGCAACAAAGAGCCAGGCGAAGTACTTGAAGAAAGTAGATTGGATGATGGAGCGTAAGCCTTTGAAGCAGGAAGAGTACGAGAAAGCGGAATACTATCTTTTTAAGGCTGCGCAGTCGGAAGTGTACGAGGACGAACTAAAAGTGTTGTTACACAATCGGGAACATCCGGTGGACAGATGGTTAACTGTAGAGACGTCTAGTCCGTTATATAAACTAGCTCCTCTTGTAGACAATAAAGGGATGGTGCGTATGGAAGGCAGGACGAAAAACGCAGAATTTCTGCCCTTCGATCTTCGTTTTCCGATTATTTTACAAAAGGAGCATCCTCTGACAGCGAAGCTTGTGCAACACTATCGTGAGAAATTTGGTCACGGATATCGGGAAACTGTAAAGAATGAACTAAAACAGCGCTTCTATGTTCACGGTATTGGAGGAGTCGTTCAAAAGGTGGCGAAGGCTTGTGTTTGGTGTCGAGTTAATCGTAGTCGTCCACATACTCCAAGGATGGCGCCTTTGCCTATCCAACGGCTAATCCCATATCAACGTCCATTCAGCTACGTCGGTGTAGACTATTTAGGTCCATTCGAAGTGGTGGTAGGTCGCCGTAAGGAAAAACGCTGGATTGTGTTGTTTACTTGTCTGGTGATACGGGCAATCCATTTGGAGGTGGCCTGCAGCCTCACCACGCAAGCATGTTTGATGGCTATTCGAAGATTTGTTTGTCGTCGAGGGCCGCCTTTGGAGTTCATCTCCGATAATGGAACTAATTTTAGAGTTGCGAGCAGAGAGCTTGAGGAGATGGTCAGAAACATTAATGAGGAGTATGCCAACGAATTTACCAGCGCTCGTGTAAAGTGGAGTTTTAATCCTCCAGCCGCTCCACACATGGGGGGCGTTTGGGAGAGACTGGTTCGATCGGTAAAAGAAGCGTTGGAGGTGATGGATGATGGAAGGAAACTGACCGATGAAATCCTTCTTACATCAATGAACGAAGCGGAGGATATGATTAATTCGCGGCCGCTAACGTATGTATCGCTGGCAAATGATGCTGAGATGTTAACACCAAACCATTTTCTTCGGGGAGTGTCCCCGAATGAACCTCAACTAACTCCTCCTCCTCCTCATTCGGCAGAAGCGCTGCGGAATGCTTATCAGCGATCGCAGCAGCTGGCAACACAGCTGTGGAATCGCTGGATTAAGGAATATCTGCCGACCCTTAATCAACGAACGAAGTGGTTCAATGAGACGAAACAATTGGAAGTCGGAGATCTTGTTTACGTCGTTGAAGGAGATAAACGGAAGCAATGGGTACGTGGAGTGGTCGAGGAACTTATTGGGTCTAGCGACGGACGAATACGGCAAGCTTGGATTCGTACGAGATCGGGAACGTAAAAAAGGGCTACGGCTAAGTTGGCTGTACTGGAGATAAGAGACAGTAACACTGATCCGGATGCGGTCATCGAACCAGGATTACGGGCCGGGGAAATGTTGTGAACAGCCCCACTGGGTTGTTGGCCACTACAGCCATAACGATGCGTCTTGCAACACGCCAGTAAACAGACTCAGGCTAATCTGTCATAACTGGCACCTAGGCGAAGGAAGAAAATAAAAACAAAGGAGATAAAAGATTTAAAGCGATAGTAGCGAAAGGATAGTGAATTTAATGAATTTGGATCAAAAGGATAGTGAGTTTAAATCAAAAGGATAGTGAAGGTTTAAGTGGTTCAATAGTGTAAGGAGTTAATACGGTTAAAATCAAATAAGTAGTACGGCAGTAAATTTAAGTACGGTGAATTTGTATCTAACACATTACTTTCCGCCACAGGTAGTTATTACAGATAAAACCTAACCTAGTAATCCAGTGAATTGATATTGCTACTGATACTTCGAAGCAAGCAGTTAGTACGGTTAGAAGTCACAGGTACGGCGAATTATATATAAAACTAATGTGGCTAAAACTTAACCTATTATCACACATAGCTATCACAGACAAGTCAGACTCTGTAGTAATCTGTTACTGAAGGAAAATAAGTGGAACACCAAGTAATGTAAGTGCAAATTAGTATAATTGAACAACAATTGAATTCAATAAATATTATTTTAGCTTTGATCTGCTAACAAGCTGATTCAAAGAGTGTTCTCTTCTTCGTTGTATTCTGAACAGGAACGTTCTACCACTTCTTGGATAGGGAATCTTCCCATTACTTGTATCACAGCGGTTCCTGATCTATCCGCCACCCAGTTACCGTTATTAGGGGGGACTTGATAAGGCTCTGCGATCAAAGCGACATCGCACATAGTTTCTGTCGTAGACTGCCACAACAGTTGCTGTGCGGTATCACAGTGATTCAGGTTTATCTGGGTCATCTCCATCACCGTTGGCCTGCAGTCGCCTTCTTGTACGATAGGCATTTAAAGCCACCCGTCTGATGGTCGTTTCCTTCCGCTGGGGTGCAAAGCAAGCACTTCGGCATCTGCGTGCAGTCTCTCGCAAGATGGCCCGTCTCTCCGCATTTCCAGCACATCCCGGATCTGTCCGGGCCTTTGCAAGCCCCTGCTAAATGTCCAAAGCCTAAACATTTGAAGCATTTCTCTGCTTGTTTGTTTACTCGTGGGGCGGCTCTCAGTAGGCATCTCGACCATCCAACTGTAACCTTACCTACCTCCAGTGCCTTGTCTGCAGCGGTTACCGGTAAACGAATCATCGCTATCTGCGTTCCTCCGTATCCCTTCCTTAACCGGATCGTCATGTGCACCTCGCCCAGTTTGCACTGCTGCTTCATAGCACCTCTCAGCTCGTCTTCCGTCGTTATTTCGTCGAGGTCTTTGCACACGATTACCATCTCCGGGCTTAAGGCTTTAACTTCTGCCTTTCCACCCATTGATTTAGTTATAGTCTCCTGCAAGGCAGAGCTACTAGTCGTAGTATTCTTCTTAAGCTCGAGGAGCATTTCATTTTTTGGGTACGCCTGACTCTTAACACGTTTACCCCCAAATCTTTCAGCTCCGGGTCCTCTCTGACCTTTTTGAGCAGTGCTGCGTACGTAGTCTCGTCATTTGCTTTGACGAGCACGGCTTCTCCCTTAGGCGCCTTCTGACGAGCCGAGGGTTCTGATTTCCTTTTCTGCTCCCCTTTTCGCTCCTCCTTCTTTTTTTGCTGTTTCTCGCGTTTCTCCTTCCGACCTACAACGGTGCTCCAGCTTTCACCCTTTTCTTCGGCAGCAACAGCATCCTCGAGCGTCTGCCTCTTTGACCCGCCTGGTCTTTCTTCTCCTGGCGAGGATCTTGTCCTCTTTGGAGTTATGGGAACTGGCGTGTTCTCCACTCCAATCTGCCTCTCCTTACCCTGTTTCGGAGGGGCTAGGAGGATAGTGGCCTTAGCCGACGCCGATGCTCGCTCAGCTGAATCTGACCTCTGCGTTGCCGTATCGTACTCTTTCACGGCAGACAGTAGCGCCTTCCGGATTTTGATGACCATCTCCTTAATGTCTTTGTGGACATTGTTTCTCATGTCCACGAACTTGTGGAGCTCCTCCACCAAGTGCCTCGCTACCACTACCTTTGGCGTTTGTGGGGTGTAGCTCCTTCCGCTCTGCTCCGGCTGTTTTTGTTGCTGCTGTTGCTGTTGCTTCGGCTTCCCCTCCTCCTGCTCTTGCTGGGTGACTTCAGCTACTATTGGTGGTGGTGACCTCACCAACCAACCTCTGGCAAACGGATTTGCCGTGCCTGCTCCATTTATATCGGTTGCTTGTTGTTTCTCCATTTTATTTTATTGGGTCCCAAATCCGGGCCGCTATCTCCACTCGCTGCACATAGTCGCCTCTCGCGATCCCATGATTATCTATGCTGCCGAAAAGCAGCAGTGAGGTCATGCAAGGGTTGACACCATCCCTCATGGGGAGTAGTGTTCAGAGCCGGATCAACGTAAATCGGGGATGCTTCAACCGAACCTAGTACCACCAACCAAATGATGGCGAGTTTCGAACGTACCCGGAGACCTGCCAGGGTTTTGTTGGAACGGAGGCAGCCATGCTGTTAGCCCACTCGCCATTTCAAGTCGGTGTCATCCTTCCTTACTCAGGGAGTAGAACAGCACGCCTGTCAGCCCGAAGTCGCCATCCTTTTCGTCATCCGTGTCTTGTCCGTTGCCGTTCGCCATGGCCAGTATACCATAATCAAGATGTTACTGGCGTCGATCCTGATGTGCCGGTTGGCACTCCGGTTGGGCTAGAGTGCTTTTATTGCCCAGATCTTAGATTATTGGAATCTTAGGATCTTAGCAGAAGCGGCACAGACTCGCTTCGTCGGAGCTGCTTTCGGAGTTATGGCTTTTTTTAGAGGTTTAGAAGAGCCCAATCTTAGCCCCACCATATCCTAGCAAAACTCCCCAACTCGCAGTAGGGCTGTGGGGGGGGGGGGGGTTCGTTAGGCCCCTAGACTCCTGTCCTTCCTGTCCCTGCTGCCCCCCCCGTATGTATGTATGTATGTATGTATGTATGTATGTATGTATGTATGTATGTATGTATGTATGTATGTATGTATGTATGTATGTATGTTTTTTTTTTTTTTTTTACAATGGAGAAGACCTTTATGTCCTAGCCCAGTACACGTGCTAACGGTAGGGTCCAATCTACCACACGGGGTGCACTGGGGGCGTGTCGGACTCAAATGGTGACCAGCCATTAATACCGACTAAACTCCATTGGGCTCCGCCATCATTCCTCCCAGGAACTACCTCTCGGTATTACTTCTGGGGGGATGGCTGTACTGAATGTACTCATTCACTCTCACTCGCGCGATCATACATCCTGTATGAGGCTTACTTGGGTGCTCTCTCAATCACACTTTGATTCACTCTCAAACACTCCCACATGAGGCTGACTTTTGTGCTCACCTTTTACGTTCCATGCGAGGCTGACTTGTGTGCTCACCTTACTCATTCCTTGCTAGGCTTACTTTTGTGCTCGCCCTACCCATCCATGTGAGGCTGACTTGGGTGCTCACCCTATCACCTGATTCACTCTCAATCGTGCCACTCTATTGTACCTTTGTCACTCCCTCTGGCATCCCATGTGGGACATTTTTCTTAGGCCCCACTTCTGACATACCATGCGAGGCTGACTTTTGTGCTCACCTTTTTCATTCCTTGCTAGGCTGACTTTTGTGCTAGCCTCTACCAACCTGTGAGGCTGACTTTTATGCTCACCCTTAACATGCAGTGTGAGACTGACTTGGATGCTCACCCTTTCACTCCTCTGCCACGCCATGAGGCATCGATAGCTTAGTTCCAACATACTACGCTACGACCCTCCCGTCTTGGCATGAGGCAGTCCACTTATACTCACTCTTCTGTCTTGCTTCGGGGTGGCTGGGTTTACCCCTTACGCGGTTGCCATTCGCTGCGCCAACCTACCTCGGCATGAACAGACCATTCACTCTCTTATTTTGCGCTTGGCCTTTTTCGCTCCAACTAACCAATCACTAGTTAGCCGTGCCCGCCGTCTGTTGCTCGGTTCGCCAGATTACCTGTAGCCTACTGGCAATCTGGATGGTAGCAGCCGAGACTGCGTTCCACTTCTCCACCGTTTGACACATCCGCTGAATAAGGGTATCCGGGGTTGTGTCCCAGCCACAGACGTCAAGCATTGCTCTTCTTTCGACGTCGAACCGATGACATACGAACAGTATGTGTTCGGCAGTTTCGTCTACACCTGGGCAGTCCGGGCAGACTGGGACCTCCGCGTGTCCGAACCTGTGGAGGTACTGACGGAAACAGCCATGGCCTGACAGGAATTGTGTCAGGTGGAAGTGAACTTCCCCATGGGGTCTTCCCACCCAGCTCGATATGCTAGGTATCAGCCGGTGGGTCCACCTATCTTTCGAGGAGTTGTCCCACTCACGCTGCCATCTGGCGACCGAGGTCACCCTGGTGCGCTCGCGGGCTCCCCTATTTCCACGTAGCTCAAAGCACTCCTCATCTTCCCGAATGACCAGCCCGACTGGCATCATGCTCGCTATCACGCAGGATGCATCGTGTGATACCGTGCAGTAGGCAGATATCACTCTGAGGCACATCACGCGGTATGTGCTCTCCAGTTTCTGTAGGTAACTGGTTACCCTCAGTGCTCTTGACCATGACGGGCCGCCGTACCTGAGGATAGATACGGCAACGCCTGCCAGTAACCTACGTCTACTGGCGCACACCTTTGAGCTGTTGGACATCATTCTCGATAGTGCCGCAACAGCAGTCGACGCTCTCTTGCACGTATAGTCGACATGGCTGCCGAAGGTCAGCTTGTCGTCTATAATGACTCCGAGAGACTTCAGACTTCGCTGTGAAGTGATCGCGACTTCTCCCACATGGATAACTGCATGTTGTGCCGACTTGCGGTTGTTGACGATAACTACCTCCGTCTTATGATGAGCGAGCTCCAGGCCTCTCGCGCTCATCCATTCCTCCACCGTGCTAATCGCGTGTTCTGCGGTTAGTTCTACCTCAGGAATTGACTCCCCGTAGACCTCCAAGGTTACGTCGTCGGCAAAGCCGACGATCTTGACCCCAGGAGGGAACTTCAGTCTCAGAACCCCGTCATACATGAGGTTCCATAGCACCGGGCCTAGGATCGAGCCCTGCGGGACTCCGGCGGTAATCGGAACCCTTTTCTGACCGGCATCGGTCTCGTATAGCAGTACGCGGTTTTGGAAGTAACTTTCCAGGATCCGGTACAGACCCACCGGTAGGCTAAGCCGGTGTAACGAGAGCGCGATGGCATCCCAGCTTGCGCTGTTGAATGCGTTCTTCACGTCAAGTGTCACTAACGCACAGTATCGAATACCTCGCCTTTTTCGTTGGATCGCTATCTCGGCAGTATTTATCACTGAGTTGAGAGCGTCCACTGTGGACTTACCCTTCCGAAAGCCAAACTGGTTGCTTGACAGACCGTCCGTACCTTCCGCGTACGGGGTGAGCCTGTTGAGGATGATCCTCTCAAGCAGTTTGCCAGTCGTGTCTATCAGACAGATTGGTCTGTTCGCCGATGGGTCGCCTGGCGGCTTCCCGGGCTTCGGCAACAGCACCAGTTTCTGCCTTTTCCATCTATCGGGGAAACGGCACTCGTCAAGGCATCTCTGCATAGCTAGCCTGAACATGTTCGGGTTCGCTATGATCGCTGCCTTGAGAGCGTTGTTCGGGACTCCATCCGGCCCTGGAGCTTTGTTCATTGCTAGGGATTTAGCCACTGCGAGTAGTTCTTCGTTCGTCACTGGAGCCACCATTTCGACCGTGCCCGCACTGTCTCGTAGTGCAGGTGGCCATGGGCTTGTGGCTCGAGACGGGAAGAGTACTTCGATAATCGTTGCCAACCGGTCCGGAGACCGTTCTGGGGGTGAGGAGCCCCCTTTGGTCTTGGCCATCACAATCCGGTAGGCGTCACCCCACGGATTCGCGTTGGCACTCTCACATAGGTTGTCGAAACACGCTCTCTTGCTGCTTTTAATAGCCTTGTTAAGGGCTAATTTCGCAGCTCGAAACACTTCACGGCGGTTCTCTCTTGCATCCTCGGTGCGAGCTCTTTGCATCCTACGTCTAGCTCTGAGACAGGCTGACCGTAGAGCTGCAATCTCGGCACTCCACCAGTATACCGGGCATCTACCGTTTCTTGGCAGTGTTTTTCTCGGCATAGTGGCGTCGCACGCGCGTGATAGAACAGCTACCAGCGCATCCCCGCTTAGACTGTCGGTGTTGGCCTCCAGTCCCAGGGCCGCGGTGAAAGCTTCGCTGTCGAAGTGATTGGACTTCCACCCGCGTACCTGACAGGGATCTCCCGCCCTCGGATGCTGCACACCATAGTTGATCTTAAAGCGGATTGCTAAATGATCACTATGGGTGTAGCCTTCGTCTACCCTCCATTCCATGCCTGGAGCCAGACTCGGGCTGGCAAAGGTCAAATCAATCCACGCCTCCACTCCGTTTCTACGGAATGTACTAGCGGAGCCATCATTAGCTAGCACAGTATCGAGTTTCGCAAACGCTTCCATTAGCGCTTGACCCCTGCTATTTGTACAGCGGCTGCCCCACTCCACTGCCCAAGCGTTGAAGTCTCCCGCTATTACTACCGGTTTCCGGCCCACGAGGTCCGACGAGAGCCTGTCGATCATCTGGTAGAACTGTTCTATTGGCCACCTTGGTGGGGCGTAGCAGCTGCAATAGAACACACCATTGATCTTGGCAATCGCCACACCCTCGGCGGAGGGGTGTATTACCTCTTGAACCGGGAACCTTCCCGTTGTACAGATTGCCACCATTCCAGACCCGTCCGACACCCAATTGCCGTTGCCGGCAGGGATGCTGTACGGGTCTGATAATAGGGCGACATCTGTCCTCGACTCCGAGACCGACTGCCACAGCAGCTGTTGGGCTGCTGCACAATGGTTAAGATTTAGCTGTGTGACTCTCACGGCTTCTTCTTATTTAACTCGCCGAAGGGACACGAAGGTCCGCCCATAGCATGTTTATGGGCTTGCTTCTTAGAGGTGCAGATAAGGCACTTATATGCCTTAGTGCACCCCCGCTCTTTATGCCCCTCCTCGCCGCATCGACGACATAGCTTACTCCTGTCTAGGCCTTTGCATTCGTAAGCTTTATGGCCGGATTCTAGGCACCGATAGCACCTGTCCACTGAAGGCGGCTGGGGTATACTAATAGGGCATACCGACCAGCCGATCTTCAGCTTCCCTTTCTCGGTTACCTTTTTGGCATCCGCATTCAGTAGCCTGAGGTAGGCTACTTGGGTGCCAGAGGGTCCGTCCCTCAATCGCACAGAGGCCCGCTCGATTGTGACGCCGCATTGCTCCTTGACGGCTGCGGCGACGTCTTCTGCGGTCGCGAACTCGTCGAAGTGTCTGCACTGGAGAGTTGTTTCCGCACCTAGCGACCTGATTTGGGCGCCCTCACCAAGGACCTCTTGGGCCAAGGCCTTGTATATTGCACTTGATTGTGCGCCTCGCTTCAACACCAGGAGCATCTCTCCCGTGTTGGTGCGTCTTACGCTACGCACATCCTGCCCAAGGGCCGAGAGACTTTCGGCCGCTTTCATCGATTTAAGGACATCGGCGTATTTGTCCTTGTCGGTTTTTAACCACAAGGCTTCGCCTCTGTCCTTGGCCTTCCTCGCAGGCCGCGGTACCTCCGGTTTCGGTGCCGGCTTTTTCTTGGTAACCAGCGTCCAGGGGTTTGAGCCCCCCTGCCCCGGTCGTGCCGGGTTGCTGGTACCATCGCTCTCAACAGCGAGGTCACTCTCGCCCTCGCTTACCTCACCCAGGCGGCGTTTGACCTTGACGGTTGCACGCCGAGTGGTGTCGGTTTTGGCACCCTCTCCTGGCGACTTCCTAGGGCGCTTCGCATTCGATGCCGTCTTGCGATTGCCCTTTCCCTTTCCCTTCGAGGGGAACTCGGTCGCCGCTCCGATCGACGTGGCTGCTCCATAGAAGGTAAAGGCCACTGTCTGTGAACCTCTATTAACCTTCTCTCTTTCCTCCCTATTGGAGGCCACTGTCTGGGTTTCTCTGTCGGGCCTCTCCCGACATTCCACCCTCTCAACATATGCCTGCTGTTCCTGTCTTGCGACACGAACAGCTTTCCGGAGCTCCAGAAGGCTCAACTTCAACTCCTTGGCTATGTTCTGCTTTGCGCTAGCGAAGTCGATTATAGCATCGAGTTGCTTCGCTACTTTGCGCATCGCAGCTATTGGCCCCTCCGATGCATTGGTAGGGGTATTGCCTACCGCTGCTGGGGGGTCACTGGTGCTTTCGAGTACAGCACTCATCGTTCCACTACTCTCCCCACGGGGGGAGACCTCGCCAAACCACCTCTTGCGAAGGGGTTTGGCACCTCCGTCTGTTTATTTTTATTTTTATTTTGCTCCATGAAAATTCCCACGAGTAGCGCGAGAAATATATGTCCGCCACGCCAGAGCTCCGCATTAGCGTGGTAAGGGACGCTTACTGTGGGGGTTGCCCAGGTACCCCACAGGCTCCGTTAACGATCGAGCATCTTTTTCACCCCCTCGATCACTCATCCCTCGGCACGGGTCGCTTCACGCCTTGGAATTGGGGTTATGCCCTACCTTGCTTTACGTGGTGATCTCGGCCCGGATCATCACAACCATCCTCCTTTACCAGGGCTTTGGACCTGTAGCTCTGGATCTCAATAGTTCCATGTACGTATGTTATTACAGACATGCTACTATTGGGATCCGTCATTCGCTAGCGGAGTTATGTATGTATGTATGTATGTATGTATGTATGTATGTATGTATGTATGTATGTATGTAAGTATGTATGTATGTATGTATGTATGTATGTATGTATGTGTGTATGTATGCATGTTTTTTTTATTCTTTTTATTTTTTTTTCTATTTTTTTTTTAAAGAGCAGTAAAAAAAATTTCAGGAAAACCCTGAGTGAGGAAAAATGTGTAAAAACCCCAATGTCTCAGGGAACGGGTTTGGGCTGCCATCACCCGACCCGCTAAAAACCACTACTCTAGCCCAGAACCTGAATCCTCCCCAGCACTACCTTACGGCATTACTTTGGGGAGGGGTTTTTATGTGCATAGCACACACTCTAATTCAACTACTTACTAGTTCGTTTCTTCCGCAGGGTTACAGCCCCACTCCTCGACACATCACCAATTCTCTACCATCCACACAGACTGGCAATTTCTGCATGGCTGTCGGAAAGCTGGCTATGAGTCGAGACTTAGTGCTCCTCCCCTAAGAATACAATCTGGGCGGCAAACTTCAGACTGTCTAATTCACCGAGCCCTTCGGCTCGCTTGTGCCAGTTAGCAGCGCAACTCCCTTCTCGCACCATTCAGCGCCGTTTACTCGTTGAGCACCAGACTCGTTCGCGAACTACTCGGTCTAGACCCCGACGATGGACCTAGCCTACTCCGACGGAGAATTCCCCGGCGAGAGAAGTTCTCCCGAAACCGAGCCAACCAACCAGATGTCGAGGTCAGTTCGGCGATTCCGGTGGAGCAGGGCGTCCGTTTCGGTGATGCCTCGACGACCTGCGACTGGTGGTATTTCGTCGCGGTCTACTCAGTCTAATCCCCGGCGGTGGATCTAGCTTACGCCGACGGAGAGTTCCCCGGCGAAGGAGGCTCTCCCGATACCGAATCTTCTTTTGTTATAGCATCACAGTTTTTTGAGCCCTTTGGCATCCTCTCGTTCCGTTTCGCTCTACTTTCCCGATGAGCCATTCAGCTCCCGCCCTCACTTGTTCGCGAACTACTCAGTCTAGTCCCCAACAATGGATCTAGCCTATTCTCCTGTAACCGAGCGGTAGATTTCTCCTGATTCCGATGTTCGTTTTGTGAGCCATTTAGCTCTCCGCATCGTCACGATTTACTCGATCTAGTCCCCGGCGATGGATCTAGCCTACTCAACGGGCCATACAGTAGGTGCTGAGGTCTATCTGGCGATTCCAGTTGGAGCGTAGCTTCCGGTTCACCAGCGCCCCAACGACCCACTGCTAGCTCTGCGACGCGGTCTACTCGGTCTAATCCCCGGCGGTGGATCTAGCCTACTCACGAGCTACCCGGTAGGATATCGAGGTCGGTTCAGCGATTCCGGTGAAGCTTGACGTCCGGTTCCCAGGCGCCCCGACGACCCAACTCGGTGCTACGTCCCGTACTACTCAACTGGTCCCCGGCGGTGGACCTAGTCTACACAGTTGGAGAGTTCCCCGGCGGCGGAATTTCTCTCGAATCCCGATTTGCGGTTTCTTGCTGGTCTCTTCGCTACTTCCTCTGCAGCTCGGAGAGTATGCTCGAGACCACTCTGTTGACAGCGTCCCAGGTATGTTCGTCACGGCACATCTCTTCGACGATATTGTCCACTGTCATACCAGGTATACCCCTACGAACTTCTTCGAATCTAGGGCATTCGAAGACCACGTGTTCCGGTGTCTCCTGCACAGTCGCACACTACGAGCAAAGGGGTGACGAAGCATGTCCAAACCGATGGAAGTACTTCCGGAAGCATCCGTGCCCGGACAAAAACTGCGTCAAATGGAAGTTCACCTCTCCATGCTTCCTATGTACCCAGGCCGATTCATTTGGGATGAGTCGGTGGGTCCACCTTCCTTTCTCCGCGTTGTCCCACTCCTGTTGCCATTTGACCAACGAGTCCGCTCGAACCAGTCTCCTAGCGTTACGTGCATTTCTCCGCTGGTAGCATTCCATGTCCTCCGCCAGGGTAATGCAGATGAAGATCATCCCGGCGATAACGCATACTGCCTCCGACGATATTGTTCTGTAGGCACTCGCGACTCGTACGGCCATCAGTCGGAATGTCCTGCTTAGCTTTTCACGGTTCCACTGGGTTTTCAGCGCAGCACTCCAGGCAGGAACCCCATATCGGAGTATCGATGACGAAACAGTAGATAGCAGACGTCTCGTGCTGCTTCTCGGACCGCCGACGTTTGGCATGATTCTCGCTATTGCGTTCGTTGCCTTAGCCGACTTTTCACAGGCGTAATCAACGTGGTTGTTGAAGCTCAACCGGTCGTCGATTATAACTCCCAATTGCTTCAATGCACGTTTCGATGCAATCACGTGCCCTCCGACGTCGATCTGCATCCGTTGAACCGATCTGCAGTTACTGAACAACAACACCGAGGTCGGGTCGCCAGGTGGCTTCCCTGGCTTCGGCAGCAACACCAGCTTCTGGACCTTCCACATTTCGGGAAAGTTGCCTTCATTTAGGCACTTCTGCATCACTATCCTGAACATGTCCGGATATGCCAGGATCGCAGCTTTCAGTACCACGTTTGGTATTCCATCCGTACCAGGGGCTTTCTTTGATTTTAGGCGCTTCGATGCTTCTGCTAGCTCGTCGTTAGTAACTTGCCGATCCGTGCTTGTTCCTTCTTCCTCGCCGTACGGTGTCGGTGGCCATATAGTTGGATCGTGCTTCGGGATAAGACCCTCGACGATTATTTTCAGCTTGCTCGGACACATTTCGGCTGGCGTCGTCGGACCCTTCATTTTCGCTATCACGACTCGGTATGCGTCACCCCAGGGATTGGCGTCTACTTCTCGGCATAGCTGCTTGTGGCACTCTGACTTGCTAAGTCTGATCTCCCGTTTTAAAGCGACCCTAGCTTCCCGAAACGCTGCCTTACGCTCTTCTCTATCTGGTTCCGACCTTGCTCTTTGGGCCCGCCTTCTGGCTCTGAGACAAGCAGCGCGTAACGTACTAAGCGTCTCGTTCCACCAGTAAGCTGGACGTCGTTTGTTGCGTGGTTCCAGTTTTCGCGGCATTGTGGCGTCACAAGCCGAGGTCTTTGTTGAAGGCTTTCGTCTTCCACTTTCGTTCGCCGGTCACCCTTCTCTGTACTGCCGCGGGGTTCCGTTGACCGATACGGTAGCGAATCTCCTGGTGGTCACTATGCGTATACGTTTCGCATACTCTCCAATTCATGTTCGCCGTCAATGAGGGACTACAGAATGTGACGTCGATGATAGACTCCCTCCCGTCTCTCCGAAATGTGCTAACAGAGCCTTCATTGCACAATCGTACGTCTAACTTCGCTAGAGCTTCCTGCAGGATACACCTTCTTGTGTTGGTTTTTCTACTGCCCCATTACACAGCCCAGGCGTTGAAGTCACCACCAATGACTACCGGCTTCCGATTGATCAACTGCTCGGCTAACTGCTCCAGCATTAGGCTGAACTGCTCTACTGTCCACCTTGGGGGAGCGTAGCAGCTACATACGAAGATGCCGTTGATTTTGACTATCACGAAACCCTCGTATGAACGTTCTACCACTTATTGGATGGGGAATCTACCCATTGCTTTTATCACAGCGGTTCCTGATCTATCCGCCACCCAGTTACCGTTATTAGGGAGGACTTGATAAGGCTCTGCGATCAAAGCGACATCGCACATAGTTTCTGCCGTAGACTGCCACAACAGTTGCTGTGCGGTATCACAGTGATTCAGGTTTATCTGGGTCACCTCCATCACCGTTGGCTTGCAGTCACCTTCTTGTACGCTGGGCATTTAAAGTCACCCGTCTGATGGTCGTTTACTTCCGCTGGGGTACAAAGCAAGCACTTCGGCCTCTGCGTGCAGTCTCTCGCAAGATGGCCCGTCTCTCCGCATTTCCAGCACATCCCGGATCTGTCCGGGCCTTTGCAAGCCCCTGCTAAATGTCCAAAGCCTAAACATTTGAAGCATTTCTTCGCTTGTTTATTTATGCGTTGGACGGCTCTCAGTAGGCACCTCGACCATCCAACTGTAACTTTACCTACCTCCAGCGCCTTGTCTGCAGCGGTTACCGGTAAACGAATCATCGCTGTCTGCGTTCCTCCGTATCACTTCCTTAACCGGATCGTCATATGCACCTCGCCCAGTTTGCACTGCTGCTTCATAGCACCTCTCAGCTCGTCTTCCGTCGTTATTTCATCGAGGTCCTTGCACACAATTACCATCTCCTGGCTTAAGGCTTTAACTTCTGCCTTTCCACCCATTGATTTAGTTATAGTCTCCTGCAAGGCAGAGCTACTAGTCGTAGTATTCTTCTTAAGCTCGAGGAGCATCTCATTTTTTTGGGTACGCCTGACTCTTATCACGTTTTCCCCCAAATCTTTCAGCTCCGGGTGCTCTCTGGCCTTTTGGAGCAGTGCTGCGTACGTAGTCTCGTCATTTGCTTTGACGAGCACGGCTTCTCCCTTAGGCGCCTTCTGACGAGCCGAGGGTTCTGATTTCCTCTTCTGCTCCCCTTTTCGCTCCTCCTTCTTTTTTGCTGTTTCCCGCGTTTCTCCTTCCGACCTACAACGGTACTCCAGCTTTCACCCTGTAAGGTGGCGTCCTTTTCTTTGGCAGCAACAGCGTCCTCGAGCGTCTGCCTCTTTGACCCGCCTGGTCTTTCGTCTCCTGGTGAGTATCTTGTCCTCTTTGGAGTTATGGGAACTGGCGTGTTCTTCACTCCAATCTGCCTCTCCTTACCCTGTTTCGGAGGGGCTAGGACGATAGTGGCCTTAGCCGACGCCGATGCTCGCTCAGCTGAATCTGACCTCTGCGTTGCCGTATCGTACTCTTTCACGGCAGACAGTAGCGCCTTCCGGATTTTGATGACCTTCTCCTTAATGTCTTTGTGAACATTGTTTCTCGTGTCCACGAACTTGTGGAGCTCCTCCACCAAGTGCCTCGCTACCACTACCTTTGGCGTTTGTGAGGTGTAGCTCATTCCGCTCTGCTCCGGCTGTATTTGTTGCTGCTGTTGCTTCGGCTTCCCCTCCTCCTGGATGACTTCAGCTACTATTGGTGGTGGTGACCTTACCAACCAACCTCTGGCAAACGGATTCACCATCCATTTATATCGGTTGCTTGTTTTTTCTCCATTTTATTGGGTCCCAACTCCGGGCCGCTATCTCCACTCTCTACACATAGTCGCCTCTCGCGATCCCATGATTATCTATGCTGCCAAAAAGCAGCAGTGAGGTCATGCAAGGGTTGACACTATCCTTCATGGCGAGTAGTGCTCAGAGCTGGATCGGCGTAAATCGGGAATGCTTCAACCAAACCTTGTACCACCAACCAAATGATGGCCAGTTTCGAACGTACCCGGAGACCTGCCAGGGTCTTGTTGGGACGGAGGCAGCCATGCTGTTAGCCCACTCGCCATTTCAAGTCGGTGTCATCCTTCCTTACTCAGGGAGTAGAACAGCACGCCTGTCAGCCTAAAGTCGCCATCCTATTCGTGATCCGTGTCCTGTCCGTTGACGTTCGCCATGGCCAGTATACCATAATCAGGATGTTACTGGCGTCGATCCTGATGTGCCGGTTGGCACTCCGGTTGGGCTAGAGTGCTTTTATAGATCTTAGATTATTGGAATCTTAGGATCTTAGCAGAAGCGGCACAGACTCGCTTCGTCGGAGCTGCTATCGGAGTTATGGCTTTTTTAGAGGTTTAGAAGAGCCCAATCTTAGCCCCACCATATCCTAGCAAAACTCCCCAACTTGCAGTAGCTTCGCGGGTGGGGGGGGGGGGTTCGTTAGGCCCCTAGACTCCTGTCCTTCCTGTCCCTGCTGCCCCCTGTAATGTATGTATGTATGTATGTATGTATGTATGTATGTATGTATGTATGTATGTATGTATGTATGTGTGTATGTATGTATGTATGTATGTATGTATGTATGTATGTATGTATGTATGTATGTATGTATGTATGTATGTATGTATGTATGTATGTATGTATGTATGTATGTATGTATGTATGTATGTATGTATGTATGTATGTATGTATGTATGTATGTATGTATGTATGTATGTATGTATGTATGTATGTATGTATGTATGTATGTATGTATGTATGTATGTATGTATGTATGTATGTATGTATGTATGTATGTATGTATGTATGTATGTATGTATGTATGTATGTATGTATGTATGTATGTATGTATGTATGTATGTATGTATGTATGTATGTATGTATGTATGTATGTATGAATGTATGTATGTTTTTTTAGAGAGCAGTAAAAAAAATTCAGGAAAACCCTGAGTGAGGAAAAATGTGCAAAAACCCCAATGTCTCAGGGAACGGGTTTGGGCTGCCATCACCCGACCCGCTAAAAATCACTGCTCTTGCCCAGGACCTGATTCCTCCCCAGCACTACCTTACGGCATTACTTTGGGGAGGGGTTTTTATGTGCATAGCACACACTCTAATTCAACTACTTACTAGTTCGTTTCTTCCGCAGGGTTAGAGCCCCACTCCTCTACACCCCACCAATTCTCTACCATCCACACAGACTGGCAAGTTCTGCATGGCAGTCAGAAAGCTGGCTGTGAGTCGAGGCTTAGTACTCCTCCCCTACGAGTACAGTCTGGGCGGCAAACTTCAGACTGTCTGATTCACCGAGCCCTTCGGCTCCCTTGTGCCAGTTAGCATCGCAATTCCCTTCTCGCACCATTCAGTGCCGTTCACTCACTGAACACCAGACTTGTTCGCGAACTACTCGGTCTAGTCCCCGACGATGGACCTAGCCTACTCCGACGGAGAATTCCCCGGCGAGAGAAGTTCTCCCGAAACCGAGCCAACCAACCAGACGTCGAGGTCAGTTCGGCGATTCCGGTGGAGCAGGGCGTCCGGTTCGCTGATGCCCCGACGACCTGCGACTGGTGGTATTTCGTCGCGGTCTACTCAGTCTAGTCCCCGGCGGTGGATCTAGCTTACGCCGACGGAGAGTTCCCCGGCGAAGGAGGCTCTCCCGATACCGATTCTTCTTTTGTTATAGCACCATAATTTCTTGAGCCCTTTGGCTTCCTCTCGTTCCGAATCGCTCTAGTGCTAGCTCTGCGACGCGGTCTACTCGGTCTAATCCCCGGCGGTGGATCTAGCCTACTCACGAGCTACCCGGTAGGATGTCGAGGTCGGTTCAGCGATTCCGGTGAAGCTTGACGTCCGGTTCCCAAGCGCCCCGGCGACCCAACTCGGTGCTACGTCACGTACTACTAAACTGGTCCCCGGCGGTGGACCTAGTCTACACAGTTGGAGAGTTCCCCGGCGGCGGAAATTCTCTCGAAACCAGATTCGCGGCTTCTTGCTGGTCTCTTCGCCACTTCCTCTGCAGTTCGGTGAGTATGCTCGAGACCACTCTGTTGACAGCGTCCCAGGTATGTTCGTCACGGCACATCTCTTCGACGATATTGTCCACTGTCATACCAGGTATACCCCTACGAACTTCTTCGAATCTAGGGCATTCGAAGACCACGTGTTCCGGTGTCTCCTGCACAGTCGCACACTCCGAGCAAAGGGGTAACGAAGCATGTCCAAACCGATGGAAGTACTTCCGGAAGCATCCGTGCCCGGACAAAAACTGCGTCAAATGGAAGTTCACCTCTCCATGCTTCCTATGTACCCAGGCCGATACATTTGGGATGAGTCGGTGGGTCCACCATCCTTTCTCCGCGTTGTCCCACTCCTGTTGCCATTTAGCCAACGAGTCCGCTCGAACCAGTCTCCTAGTGTCACGTGCATTTCTCCGCTGGTAGCATTCCACGTCCTCCGCCAGGGTAATGCAGATGGGGATCATCCCGGCGATAACACATACTGCCTCCGACGATATTGTTTAGCTTTTCACGGTTCCGCTGGGTTTTCAGCGCAGCACTCCAGGGAGGAACCTCATATCGGAGTATCGATGACGAAACAGTAGATAGCAGACGTCTCGTGCTGCTTCTCGGACCGCCGACATGATTGATTCATGCATTGATGCATGATTCTCGCTATTGCGTTCGTTGCCTTCGCCGACTTTGCACAGGCGTAATCAACGTGGTTGTTGAAGCTCAACCGGTCGTCGATTATAACTCCCAATTGCTTCAATGCACGTTTCAATGCAATCACGTGCCCTCCGACGTCGATCTGCATCCGTTGAACCGATCTGCATTTACTGACCAACAACACCTCCGTCTTGTGGTGAGCTATTTGCAGCTTGACCCCGTTCATCCAGCTCTCGATCGCGTCTATTGTCTCCATCACCGACACCTCCACTTCTTCAAGTGTCTCACCCATCACCGTTAGTGACACGTCGTCCGCGAAACCTATGATTTTCCTAGGCAGCTGCAGCGTTAAGACCCCATCGTACATCCCGTTCCAAAGGGTTGGACCGAGAATGGAGCCCTGAGGAACGCCCGCTGTGACGCGCAATGGCTTCTGTCCTTCGCTTGTCTCGCACAGCAGCACTCTGCTCTGAAAGTAGCTCTTCAGGAGCTGTAAACATTTGAAGCATTTCTCCGCTTGTTTATTTACTCGTGGGGCGGCTCTCAGTAGGCATCTCGACCATCCAACTGTAACTTTACCTACCTCCAGTGCCTTGTCTGTAGCGGTTACCGGTAAACGAATCATCGCTGTCTGCGTTCCTCCGTATCACTTCCTTAACCGGATCGTCATGTGCACCTCGCCCAGTTTGCACTGCTGTTTCATTGCACCTCTCAGCTCGTCTTCCGTCGTTATTTCATTAAGGTCCTTGCACACAATTACCATCTCCGGGCCTAAGGCTTTAACTTCTGGCTTTCCACCCATTGATTTAGTTATAGTCTCCTGCAAGGCAGAGCTACTAGTCGTAGTATTCTTCTTCAGCTCGAGGAGCATCTCATTTTTTGGGTACGCCTGACTCTTATCACGTTTCCCCCCAAATCTTTCAGCTCCGGGTGCTCTCTGGCCTTTTGGAGCAGTGCTGCGTACGTAGTCTCGTCATTTGCTTTGACGAGCACGGCTTCTCCCTTAGGCGCCTTCTGACGAGCCGAGGGTTCTGATTTCCTCTTCTGCTCCCCTTTTCGTTCCTCCTTCTTTTTTTGCTGTTTCCCGCGTTTCTCCTTCCGACCTACAACGGTACTCCAGCTTTCACCCTGTAAGGTGGCGTCCTTTCTTTCGGCAGCAAAAGCGTCCTCGAGCGTCTGCCTCTTTGACACGCCTGGTCTTTCGCCTCCTGGCGAGGATCTTGTCCTCTTTGGAAACCCGATTTTGACTTCTTTTTGGTCTCTTCGCCACTTCCTCTGCAGCTCGGTGAGTATGCTCGAGACCACTCTGTTGACAGCGTCCCAGGTATGTTCGTCACGGCACATCTCTTCGACGATATTGTCCACTGTCATATCAGGTATACCCCTACGAACTTCTTCGAATCTAGGGCATTCGAAGACCACGTGTTCCGGTGTCTCCTGCACAATCGCACACTCCGGGCAAAGGGGTGACGAAGCATGTCCAAACCGATGCAACTACTTCCGGAAGCATCCGTGCCCGGACAAAAACTGCGTCAAATGGAAGTTCATCTCTCCATGCTTCCTATGTACCCCGGCCGATACATTTGGGATGAGTCGGTGGGTCCACCTTCCTTTCTCCGCGTTGGCCCACTCCTGTTGCCATTTAGCCAACGAGTCCGCTCGAACCAGTCTCCTAGCGTTACGTGCATTTCTCCGCTGATAGCATTTCACGTCCTCCGCCAGGGTAATGCAGATGGGGATCATCCCGGCGATAACGCATACTGCCTCCGACGATATTGTTCTGTAGGCACTCGCGACTCGTACGGCCATCAGTCGGAATGTCCTGCTTAGCTTTTCACGGTTCCACTGGGTTTTCAGCGCAGCACTCCAGGCAGGAACCCCATATCGGAGTATCGAAGACGAAACAGTAGATAGCAGACGTCTCGTGCTGCTTCTCGGACCGCCGACGTTTGGCATGATTCTCGCTATCGCGTTCGTTGCCTTCGCCGACTTTTCACAGGCGTAATCAACGTGGTTGTTGAAGCTCAACCGGTCGTCGATTATAAGTCCCAATTGCTTCAATGCACGTTTCGATGCAATCACGTGCCCTCCGACGTCGATCTGCATCCGTTGAACCGATCTGCATTTACTGACCAACAACACCTCCGTCTTGTGGTGAGTTATTTGCAGCTTGACCCCGTTCATCCAGCTCTCGATCGCGTCTATTTTCTCCATCACCGACACCTCCACTTCTTCGAGTGTCTCACCCATCACCGTTTGTGACACGTCGTCCGCGAAACCTACGATTTTCCTAGGCAGCTGCAGCGTTAAGACCCCATCGTACATCCCGTTCCAAAGGGTTGGACCGAGAATGCAGCCCTGAGGAACGCCCGCTGTGACGCGCAATGACTTCTGTCCTTCGCTCGTCTTGTACAGCAGCACTCTGCTCTGAAAGTAGCTCTTCAGGATTTGGCGTAGATAGTCGGGAACCCTGGCACTGTTGAACGCGTTCTTCACATCTATCGTGACCACTGCGCAGTATCGATCTCCTCTTCGTTTCTGTTTAGATGACTTCTCAGCACTCTCGAGCACTATCTGAATTGCTCTGAATGCTCCTTTGCGGAAACCGAACTGCATCTTGGACAGTCCGCGCTCACCTTCCGTGAATTTCGTCAACCTGTTAAGAATGATCCTTTCCAGGAGTTTTCCGAGTGTATCCAGCAGGCATATGGGCCTGTATGAGGTCGGGTCGCAAGGTGGATTCCCTGGCTTCGGCAGTAACACCAGCTTCTGGACCTTCCACATTTCGGGGAAGTTGCCTTAATTTAGGCACTTCTGCATCACTATCCTGAAAATGTCCGGATATTCCAGGATCGCAGCTTTCAGTACCACGTTTGGTATTCCATTCGGACCAGGGGCTTTCTTTGATTTTAGGCGCTTCGATACTTCTGCCAGCTCGTCGTTAGTCACTTGCCGATCCGTGTTTGTTCCTTCTTCCTCGCCATACAGTGTCGGTGGCCATATAGTTGGATCGTGCTTCGGGAAAAGACCCTCGACGATTATCTTCAGCTTGCTCGGACACATTTCGGCTGGCGTCGTCTGACCCTTCATTTTCGCCATCACGACTCGGTATGCGTCACCCCAGGGATTGGCGTCTACTTCTTGGCATAGCTGCTTGTGGCACTCTGACTTACTAAGTCTGATCTCCCGTTTTAGAGCGGCCCTAGCTTCCCGAAACGCTGCCTTACGCTCTTCTCTATCTGGTTCCGACCTTGCTCTTTGGGCCCGCCTTCTGGCTCTGAGACAAACAGCGCGTAACGTACAAACGTCTCGTTCCACCAGTAAGCTGAACGCCGTTTGTTACGTGGTTCCAGTTTTCGCGGCATTGTGGCGTCACATGCCGCCACAATCCTTCTTGTTAGGACAGCCGCATCCACGTTCTCGGTCCTGCCGTTCGGCCGAAGTGCCTCAACAAAGAGGTCTTCCACTTTCGTTCGCCGGTCACCCTTCTCTGTACTGCCGCCGGGTTCCGTTGACCGATACGGTAGCGAATCTCCTGGTGGTCACTATGCGTATACGTTTCGCATACTCGCCAAACCATGTTCGCCGTCATTGAGGGACTACAGAATGTGACGTCGATGATAGACTCCCTCCCGTCTCTCCGAAATGTGCTAACAGAGCCTTCATTGCACAATCGTACGTCTTACTTCGCTAGAGCTTCCTGCAGGATACACCCTTTTGTGTTGGTTACTCTACTGCCCCATTCCACAGCCCAGGCGTTGAAGTCACCACCAATGACTACCGGCTTCCGATTGATCAACTGCTCGGCTAACTGCTCCAGCATTAGGCTGAACTGCTCTACTGTCCACCTTGGGGGAGCGTAGCAGCTACATACGAAGATGCCGTTGATTTTGACTATCACGAAACCCTCGTATGAACGTTCTACCACTTCTTGGATGGGGAATCTACCCATTGCTTTTATCACAGCGGTTCCTGATCTATCCGCCACCCAGTTACCGTTATTAGGGGGGACTTGATAAGCCTCTGCGATCAAAGCGACATCGCACATAGTTTCTGTCGTAGACTGCCACAACAGTTGCTGTGCGGTATCACAGTGATTCAGGTTTATCTGGGTCATCTCCATCACCATCACCGTTGGCCTGCAGTCGCCTTCCTGTAGGCTGGACATTTAAAGCCGTTTCCTTCCGCTGGGGTGCAATCAAGCACTTCGGCCTCTGCGTGCAGTCTCTCGCAATTCCAGTACATCCCGGATCTGTCCGGGCCTTTGCAAGCCCCTGCTAAATTTTTATTTTATTTTATAATTAATATCAACAGACACAGTGTGGTCCTAATGATAATTTCTTAATCTATTTAAAAAGTCAAATTGTAATCTGCTACGTGGAATGTGAAGATCGAACTCGGATGAAACTCTGTTGAAAGTCCGCTGCAAACCAATGATGGCACCGTTCACTCCATAGTTAGTCCGGCGAAGAGGTAATCGGAGGAATAAATTATTGCGAAGGGCGCGAGGGCGAACGTTCATGTTTATCGCACTGAGAAGCTCGGGGCAGTCAATTCGATCTTGCAAAATATCCGAAATCGTCATAGCACGGAATAGATCCCGTCGCACTTGCAATGTATCGAGTCCAATAAGCAAACCCCGGCTTTCATAACTTGGCAGCTGGTGAGGGTTGCTCCAAGGCAATCGACGAAGGGCAAACCGAACAAATCTGCGCTGTACTGCCTCAATTCGATGGACGCCGTTGAGATAATGAGGGTTCCACACAACTGAACAATATTCCAGAGTTGATCGAACGAGTGAGCAGTAGAGAGATTTCAAGCAGTAAATATCTGAAAAGTGCTTAGATATTCTCATTATGAACCCCAAACAGCGTGATGCCTTTGCGACAATATAGCTGATATGCTGTTTAAACGTCAGTTGTTCATCGAGAAAAACTCCGAGATCTTTGACGCAATTCGCTCTGTCAATTGTGGATTCAGCTAGACAGTAATCGAATCGAATTGGCGTTTTTTTCCTCGAGAACGTAATGACCGTACAGAAGATTCGTAGATGTTGAACGTTTCGGCATAAATCCATGCTGAGTCTCGGAGATATACTGTTTGCAGTGGCTGGAGATGGGTTCCAACACAGCCATTTCAAACAGCTTAGGAACTGCGCTTAGCGTTGTAATACCACGGTAGTTGTCAACTACCTTTTTATCACCTTTTTTGTGAACTGGAAACATGAAGGAGGATTTCCAGAGTTCGGGAAATACTCCGGTTGTTAGCGACAATTGAAACAGATGACAAAGAGGTTCAATTAGACCGGCAGAGCATTTTTTTAGAATAATAGTTGGTATACCATCTGGGCCTGCCGAGGTTGAAGCCTTCATTTTCCTAACCGCCAGTTGTACCATATTATTGTCGATATTGATAGAGTTCAAAGACTGGTATGATTGAGGTATATTGAGAGCCGCGCGTGAAGCCTGGGTCGGTGTCAACTTCTCGTTGGAGAAAACACTCGCGAACTTTTCAGAGAATAGTTGGCAGATCTCCTGTAAACTAGAGCTCATACGTCCTCCATAGCTCATCGTTGAAGGCAACCCGGATTCCTTTCTTTGCTCGTTTACATGCTTCCAGAATGTTTTAGGTTCGGACTTCAACTTACGTTGCACGTTTCGCAAGTAATCGGCATGGCAACGCTTCGATGTCTTTTTATAGACTTGGTTAACATGAACGTAGTGATGTCGCAGCACGTAGCCCCCAAACTTGGAGTACTTCTTCAGAGCGGCTCTTTTAGTCGCTTTTAACCGTCTCAGCTCGGCAGTGTGCCACGCTGGGTGCTTAGATTGAAGGCCACTTCTTTTGGGTACATAGCGATCGATAGCATAGCTCATAACATTGGAGAAGGTCTGCACTGCAACGTTGACATCATCATTGTCGAGAATTTCAGTCCAGTGGATATTCGACAGGAAGTCAATAATGCTATTATAGTTGGCTTTTCTAAAATTATAGCTGACGGTGTCAGAAGCATTGCAGTCATGCTTCACTCGAATGGCTTCAAGCAATATATGCAGGGGAGGGTGGTGTCTAACAGTCTTTACCAGGGGGAACGGTGCTGCGGTAACTTTTGGCGCGTAGTCAGATTTGCTCGAAAAACAGAGATCAAGGATTCTGTTGTTCTCGTTCACCACATTATTCGTTTGGCGCAGCAGATTTAGACTGTAGCAGTCAAGCAAACTGGTGATACCAGCATGAAAAGATGACATTTCGGGATCAGCGAACATAAATCCGTCAGAAGCAGAGCGCCATTTTAATCCGGAGAAATTGAAATCACCAACAATCAGGATCTCATCAACCGGGCTTGCTTGAGCGGAAATCCGTTCCAGTGACTCAGTATGTGAATCAATCAATGTCGAATCGCGAGTGCGATCCGGTGGAAGATAAACCACGCAAAGATAAAGTGCGTAGCCAGCCAGTTTGATTCGCACCCACACCTGCTCGACACAGACCCCCAAAGTATCGTCAATCAGTTGCGCTTTCAATCGACGATGGATAGCCACAAGTACCCCGCCGCCGGTAGCCTTGAGACTGTTGCGTGAGCTGCGATCAGTTCGGAAAACATCGTAGTTGGCACCAAATGCTTGCACTGACAGAGTGCTATCGCTAAGCCACGTCTCTGTGAGGGCGATTATGTCGAAGCATTCATCTGAACTTGCTACCAGATAATCTTCGATTACTGAATTCATACCACCGGCATTCTGGTAATATATTTGTAGGTTTGAATGCCGCGATTGATTGTCGTTGGTATCGATTTGGAAGACCCCTTCACCACTCCTGCACACAGGACCGTGACGACTGGTGAACGCTGGCTGCAATGGCTCGACTGTGGCAGGGGGATCAAGGGCTTCCATAGTGCTAGCTGCAGTGCGTCCCAGGGTGCGATGAGTCATACCAGCATAGCATAGAGTGCTTAGTCCTTCTGTGATCGTTGTAGAGCCGAGTGTGCTGTGAAGAGACGAGCTCGTTACGATGGGATCCAAATTTTGTTTTTGACATTGAAGATTCACAGCGGCGGTAGAGTTGTGTTCATCAGCAGACTGTAAGTGAAATTTACATTGAGGGGGTGCAGCATCTTGTATTGCTTCGGAAGGACATATACCATTCTTGGCTTTACCTGACACAGAAGAAGTCGCCGATTCGCCAGGTAGACCTGAATCGCTCGCCGGGATACAAGAAGTTGGACAGATGAGTTTATCCGGAACAGCTTGGCGCTACTGTCCACCACCAGATGGATTCTTCTCCGCCGCAATCCTGATGATAGGTCGTTGGATTTTTGAATTGGTCACAAATTCACGGAAGTAGATGTTCTCCGGCCAAGAATCTTTGGACAGAGCCTTATCCCTGTATGATTTGCTAACGCCAACTTTGAAAGTAATGAAGCTCAAAGATGAGAGATCCTTGTCCTTAGGAACTAGACGAACTATTCTCGGTTGCAGATTCTCCCCCAGACAATCTTTCACAAGGGTAGAAACTTCGTCATCCGTCGTGCTGGGATCGAATGCTGACAAGTAAACCCATAACAGCTCCTCAGGTGGTGAAATTGTTTTTATTGTTTCAAACGCAGCTTTGGATCCACGAATATTAGGAATTTTTGTTTTGGGCGAATCATCTTCGCGTTTGCGCTTAGGCGTGTTTGAAACTGGATTATATTCAGCAATTCGATTCCAAGGCGTTATAATTGGGGATAGCGGTTTAGAGTCAACTTTAACCGAGAGTGCTTTGACGACATCTTTCAAATCAGCTATGTCGTTCTTTATAGATTTCAGAGAATTGTCGTCAGGCACTATATCGCAACAACGCGAAGCCATTCTACGGAAATTATCATTCGAGAATAAATCAGCACAGCCATTACACATCCAGAATAAATTCCGTGGGTGGGTTCCCAGGACGTCACGAACATCATAATCCATCTTGACGCATATCATGTGGAACGAATTTCCGCAGTATCCACGACATGTGATTCGATCAGAATCATTAACCACTTTCGAGCAGTTGTTACAAGCCATGCTTTGATGTAGAAATAACGCCTAGCGGGTATGCAATATGCGCAGGAGACGTAACGTGCGTCAATGGAAGCAAACTTGCACGCAACGTGTGACAACTCAACTACCCACCAGCAGATGTCGCTTTTGGCGAAAAAATTGAGCGTAACGTCTGTGCAGTGATAATGACAAGTGAAAACAAAAATCTCAACCAAAAACAATCACTTTCACGAATCACAACGGCAGATATAATCGTGCTTGAAGTCACGAAATTTCAATGCACACGTACTACCGAATAAAACGATATACAGATAAAACGAGAATAAAAATGATCGCGAGTGTAAAACACTAAAAAATCAAAAAAAAAAACTATCAGCTCTACTGACGACCGTAATATAGCAAACAGTGATGCCAAAAAATGTCCAAAGCCTAAACATTTGAAGCATTTCTCCGCTTGTTTATTTACTCATGGGGCGGCTCTCAATAGACATCTCGACCATCCAACTGTAACTTTACCTACCTCCAGTGCCTTGTCTGTAGCTGTTACCGGTAAACGAATCATCGCTGTCTGCGTTCCCCCGTATCCCTTCCTTAACCGGATCGTCATGTGCACCTCGCCCAGTTTGCACTGCTGCTTCATAGCACCTCTCAGCTCGTCTTCCGTCGTTATTTCATCGAGGTCCTTGCACACAATTACCATCTCCGGGCTTAAGGCTTTAACTTCTGCCTTTCCACCCATTGATTTAGTTATAGTCTCCTGCAAGGCAGAGCTACTAGTCGTAGTATTCTTCTTCAGCTCGAGGAGCATCTCATTTTTTTGGGTACGCCTGACTCTTATCACGTTTTCCCCCAAATCTTTCAGCTCCGGGTCCTCTCTGGCCTTTTTGAGCAGTGCTGCGTACGTAGTCTCGTCATTTGCTTTGACGAGCACGGCTTCTCCCTTAGGCGCCTTCTGACGAGCCAAGGGTTCCGTTTTCCTCTTCTGCTCCCCTTTTCGCTCCTCCTTCTTTTTTGCTGTTTCCCGCGTTTCTCCTTCCGACCTACAACGGTACTCCAGCTTTCACCCTGTAAGGTGGCGTCCTTTTCTTTGGCAGCAACAGCATCCTCGAGCGTCTGCCTTGTTGACCCGCCTGGCCTTTTGTCTCCTGGCGAGGATCTTATCCTCTTTGGAGTTATGGGAACTGACGTGTTCTCAACTCCAATTTGCCTCTCCTTACCCTGTTTCGGAGGGGCTAGGAGGATAGTGGCCTTAGCCGACGCCGATGCTCGCTCAGCTGAATCTGACCTCTGCCTTGCCGTATCATACTCTTTCACGGCAGACAGTAGCGCCTTCCGGATTTTGATGATCATCTCCTTAATGTCTTTATGGACATTGTTTCTCGTGTCCACGAACTTGTGGAGCTCCTCCACCAAGTGCTTCGTTGCCGCTACTTTTGGCGTTTGTGGGGTGTAGCTCATTCCGCTCTGCTCTGACTGTTTTTGCTGCTACTGTTGCTGTTGCTTCGACTTCCCCTCCTACTGCTCTTGCTGGATGACTTCAGCTACTATTGGTGGTGGTGACCTCACCAACCCACCTCTGCCAAACGGATTCACCGTGCCTGCTCCGTTTATATTGGTTGCTTGTTGTTTATCCATTTTATTGGGTCCCAACTCCGGGCCGCTATCTCCACTCGCTGCACATAGTCACCTCTCGCGATCCCATGATTATCTATGCTGCCAAAAAAGCAGCAGTGAGGTCATACAAGGGTTGACACTATCCTTCATGGAGAGTAGTGTTCAGAGCCGGATCGGTGTATATCGGGAATGCTTCAACCGAACCTAGTACCACCAACCAAATGATGACGAGTTTCGAACGTACCCGGAGACCTGCCAGGGTCTTGTTGGGACGGAGGCAGCCATGCTGTTAGCCCACTCGCCATTTCAAGTCGGTGTCATCCTTCCTTACTCAGGGAGTAGAACAGCACGCCTGTCAGCCCAAAGTCGCCATCCTATTCGTGATCCGTATCCTGTCCGTTGATGTTCGCCATGGCCAGTATACCATAATCAGGATGTTACTGGCGTCGATCCTGATGTGCCGGTTGGCACTCCGGTTGGGCTAGAGTGCTTTTATTGCTAAGATCTTAGATTATTGGAATCTTAGGATCTTAGCAGAAGCGGCACAGACTCGCTTCGTCGGAGCTGCTTTCGGAGTTATGGCTTTTTTAGAGGTTTAGAAGAGCCCAATCCTAGCCCCAATCCTGTCTCGTGAGCCAGTTAGCTCCCATTTCCGTCACGATTCTGTCGGGTAGTCCACGGCGGAGAATTTACCCTACCGTGAATTCCTCGGCGGTAGATTACTTCCGACCCGATGTGCCTTTCTGTGAGCCATTTAGCTCCCCGCTTCGTCGACTCGGTCTAGTCCCGGCGGTGGAGCTAGCCTACTCAACGGGCCAGCCAGTAGGTGTTGAGGTCCATCCAGCGATTCCGGGTAGAGCGTAGCTTCCGGTTCACTGGCGCCCCAACGACCCACTTCTGGCTATTCGACGCGGTCTACTCGGTCTAATCCCCGACGATGGATCTAGCCTACTCACGAGCTACCCGGTAGAGTGTCGAGGTCGGTCCGGCGATTCCGGTGGAGCCTGACATCCGGTTCACTGGCGCCCCAACGACCCACTGCTAGCTATTCGACACGGTCTACTCGGTCTAATCCCCGACGGTGGATCTAGCTACCCGGCAGGGTGTCGAGGTCGGTCCGGCGATTCCGGTGCAGCCTGACGTCCGGTTCACTGGCGCTCTGACGACCCTAACCTAGTGCTATATCGCGTACTACTCAACTGGTCCCCGGCGATGGACCTAGTCTACACCGTCGGAGAGTTCGCTGGCGGCGGCATTTCTTCCGAAACCCGATTTGTGGTTTCCCGGCGGCGTTCTAGCCAGTGGTGCTACTTTGCTGGTCCCTTCGCCACTTCCTCTGCAGCTCGGAGAGTATACTCGTAACCACTCTATTGACAGCGTGCTAGATACGCTCGTCGCGGCACATCTCTTCGACGATATTGTGCACTGTCACACCAGGCATGCCCCTTCGAACTTCTTCGAATCTGGGGCATTCGAAGACTACATGTTCCGGCGTCTCTTGCACGTTCACACTCTCCGGGCAAAGGGGTGACGAAGCGTGTCCAAACCGATGCAGGTATTTCCGGAAGCATCCATGCCCGGACAAAAACTGCGTCAGATGGAAGTTCACCTCTCCATGCTTCCTATGTACCCAACTAGACACATTTGGGATGAGTCGGTGGGTCCACCTTCCTTTCTCCGCGTAATCCCACTCTTGCTACCACTTAGCCAACGAGTCCGCTCGAACCAGTCTCCGTGCATTACGTTCATTTCTCCGCTGGTAGCATTCTACGTCCTCAGCCAGAATGATGCAGATGGGAATCATCCCGGCAATTACGCATACCGCCTCCGACGATATCGTTCTGTACGCACTCGCGACACGAACAGTCATTAGGCGAAAAGTGCTTGTCAACTTCGTCCGGTTCCGCAGCCCAGGCCGGTACTCCATACCTCAGTATTGAGGATGAGACACCGACCAGGAGACGTCTCGTGCTGCCTCTTGCTCCTCCGTGATTCGACATGATCCTTGCCTATGCGTTAGTTGTCCTCGCAGCTTTCTCACATACATAGTGGACATGGCTGTTGTAATTTAACCGATCGTCGACCATCACACCCACGCTTACCGCAACCACACTTTATTTACCGCATCGCATAGCGCGGTATTGCGGTAAATGCGGTAAAATTTTTATATTTTTAGAAATAGTGTTGAAAAATTGTACATTTGTGTAACCATATATAATAAAATGTTATTCTTATTCACACGAAATTTAACTTTAAGAGACTCCTCAGAATGTAATGTTTATGAAAAAAAATCAACTTTTGCATTTTCTATTAATAAAATTCCAAACATTTTAAGGCAAACATTATACATTCATTATACGTTCTACTGCAGTACAAGGAAAACTTTTATTTTAGAAACCCTTCCGTTAATTGAAAAAATGAAATAAAAATGTAATAAGAAATGAAGTTTTTTTCATTAAATTTTCATATTTTCAACGTATTTGACATATGAAAATGAAATGGATATTTTTCGCATGTACGTAGTAAAAACCAATTTTCATTCTTAAAAAAAATTCACCAAAAAAGAAATTAAGAACGAAATACAGTACTTTTATATAGTAGCGCACATATTCCAATACAGTGAAATAAAAACATATTATATTTCTTCAATAATAACGACGCCATATTTGACGAAAAAAAATTGCTTTATACATTACATCCAATCAGGCGTCCGGTCTCAACCGGTACAGAATTATTGAACATTAGAAAGACTGTAAAAAATGTATGATTTGTAGCATACCACATAAAGGCTCTTAAAAGTAGGGGGTTTTATGGACAAAATATCCCAAAACTCAAACTTCCGTATTTTTCAAGAAATATATTCTCAGTATTCTCATACAAATACTACGAATATTTGAAAATGTTTCAACTGTAATTTTCTTAAGGCTAGTTCTAGCATTTAATGTATTTTCCTCTATTATTTTCCCAAAGAGACAATGGCAAAACTTCAATTGAAGAAGACGGGAGTCAAACTATGTGGTATTTGGCATCTGAGCTAACTTTCACACTTGACTCAATATGAAGGGGGGCTTTGACAAAAATTGCAATACCCTACACTATAAAAACACTAACTTCGAGTAACTTTACCTCAAAAACCGATTTAATCCACCTTGCAGTGAGATGAGACATTTCTTACACATTTCACTATTGGATTAGTTTGCAGAACTCACGAGAAGTAGGCACCAACTAGAGGTGGGATGAAAACAGTTTCTAGTCTTGCACGAATAAAATCTCGAATAAACTGAATAAATTATAGAAATCAACAAAACGAACGAAATAAAAAAGTAAAGCAAAAAATGAAATAATAGGTTTTTAAATTCATGAAATGAGTAGAAAAATTAATGTAAACCAAAATTATAATATACACGAATCAAATTAGATTAGGTTATTAAATAAAAATTAAGATTATATTTAGAAATAGTTGTACGATTAATAGAATAAATTGACTCATACTAACAAATTGAATGAAATAAAACGAATAACTGAACATGAAATGCATAAAATTAAAGATATGAATAAAATGAATCAAATGAATCATATGAATCAAATGAATCAAATGAAACAAAAGAATCAAATGAATAAAATGAATCAAACGAATCAAATGAATCAAATGAATCACACGAATCAAATGAATCAAATGAATCACACGAATCAAATAAATCAAATGAATCAAATGAATCATATGAATCAAATGTATCAATTGAATCAAATGACTCAAATGAATCATATGAATCAAATGAATCACATGAATCACAAGAATCAAATTAATCAAATTAATCAAATTAATCAAATGAATCAAATTAATCAAATGAATCAAATGAATCAAATTGATTTAATTCATCCAGTGAATACAATGAATCAAATTAATGAAATGGATCAAATGAATAAAAAGAATGGATGAACAAAATGAATAAAGTAAAAAATAAATGAAATGCATAAATAAAACAAACGAATCAAATAAACAAAATGAGCTGAAGTAATAAAATGAATAATAAGAAGAAAATTGGCAGAATTAAATGCATTGATTAAAATGAAAAATTGAACAATGGTAAAAGGTTATAAATTAATATAAAGAAATAAATTGAATCAAATAAATTATTTTGATGAAATGATTGAAACTGAAAAAGTAGTCAGATTATTAAAATAAAGAAACTGAACAAAATGAATAAACTGGAAAAAATTAATAAAATGCATACAATGAAAACAATGAATGATATGAGTAAAATGCACAAAAAGAATAAACTGATCAGAGTGAATCCAAAGAATGAAACCAATAAAATAAGTAAAATGAACGCAGATGAACAAAACGAATAAATGCGGAATGAATTAATTAATTAAAATGAAATGGTCATATATTTGAAGCTAAAAACATTTTTGAATAAAGAAAAAGAATAAACCGGATTGTACGAATTTGAAAACCATTGCACCAGAAAGTTATGAAATGTTTTTGAAAATCCCATCTTCTGAGAAAAGGCTAATAAATATGCAATGGACTTTCTAGGGCTTCCATCTTTTTTTTGGTTTTATTCTTTTTGTTTTCATGCTTCTTTACTTGACGAATTCGAAGTTTACTTTTTGGTCACATATTCCCGAAAAAAGATTTATGTGCAGAACATAATTTACTGGTCCAGTATTTTAACGCGCAATTGAATATAGTAAAGTGAGACAAGGTCAAGCTTTCAAGCCCCTTGAACAGAGAACGACAGAGGGAGAATGCGATTCGTGAATGAGACAGGTAGATATTTCAAAGTTTTTATTTGAAGTAAATAGTGTGAAATGTCTAGGCTATGTCGATTGCATAAAAGCCGTGTTTGTATTGTTTCGTTCGGAATTCTCGTGCAGGAAATATGGATAAATAAGTCCTATACAGACCAATACTGTGAAAAAGAAATGGTTCAAACTACTCAGTATATCTAGATATGGACGACGATAAGTTAGAAGACACATTGTAGTTGCATCCCCCATCGAGAGTGGGTACTTTGGGAGACTTCTTTTCCTGGATCTAATTTGTGGATATTTTTGGTCTTTGATCCGTTATTTTTCATGAAAGTTCGTACCAATACAACGAATGTGCAGCTGATACAACTCATGGTTCATTCGCCTGCGCAACGTTCCGTCTTCCATCTGCACGCCACCATAGATGGTACGCAACACCTTTCGTTCGAAAACTCCAAGGGCGCGTTGGTCCTCCACGAGCATAGTCCAGGTCTCGTGGCCATAGAGGACCACCGATCTAATCAGCGTCTTGAAGATAATCAACTTCGTGCGGCGGCGAATTTTGTTCGACCGGAGCGTCCTCTGGAGTCCCAATTAGGCACGATTTCCCGCTATGATCCGTCTCTGAATTTCTCTGCTGTTATCATTGTCGTCGGTTGCCAGTGAACCCAAATACATGAATTCGTCGACCATCTCGATTTCGTCACCGTCAATCCGAACTCGGGTGAGAGGTTCACATTGTCGTCTCTAGAACCTCTTCCTCTCATGTATTTTGTCTTCGAAACGTTGATGGCAATTCCAATCCTGCTGGTTTCAGCTTTCAGTCTTTGAGCATATATTTCATTCAAAATTCAATAGAGATACGAATAGTTTAAATATCGCACGTGGAATGTCTCTTTTGAAAATTTCCATCGTCAAACTTTCATATTACCCAGTTAAGCCAAATATTTTTCTGATATAGCCATGAATTTCCTTAATTATAGTGTAGATACAGGCTTTGAATACAATTGAATTAAAGTTGAGTTGATGTAGCAGCAGACAAAAAATAGTTTTGTTTTCTCAAACCTTCGCAATTACAATTAATAAATATTTCAGATTGGCAGAAGATCTTATCACACAACTTAGAAATGCATACAGAAATAGCTAGATAGATGCGATAGAAGAGAGACAGAGAGAGAAAGAGAGAGTGAGATGGGGGGGGGGCGTGTGAGGAATGGCAAATGATGGTTAATGCAGTGACATTATTTTTATAGGTATATTATTATGATATATTGATTCTTACATTCTTATCATAAATAATGTAAGTAGTAATTTTTGCGCCATAACCAGTATTACCTAAATCTTGCAAAAGAGCTAAATTTTCGCTAGATTTTTGGGCTTCAAACATACAGTTGCTTTCGGTGAACCCACAAGTATAATTATATTAGAAATCTTTTATCTCACTACTAGGTGAATTACTTGTTGATCTGTGTATTGATATAACATCCAACATTTACCTCATGATTGAACGCAATGCCTAATCCAAGGAATAAATACTAGAACTCACCGTTTCTTTATCAACACATTATTTTGTCTTTGAAGTGAACTTATATATTGATTTTTGAGAAATAGTTAATTTATTATAAAGGTAATTCACAAAATGTTCTCAACATCGAATTCCTTGAATCACGTAGATGTGTTTTCATACCCCGATATTCAAAATCGGTTTAGTTTTGCCCCTAAAACACCAGTAAAGCAATACTCTGTATGAAACAATCTCATTTTTAAATAGTGGAAATTGGCAAGCGAGGACTAAAAATACAAAATGTCTAATATCTCCGCCGCTCGTGCACGGATTTAGACAGTCTATAGCTTGTTAGAAAGGAATTTTTACAAGCTTTCTATTTATGTGCAGCTTGTGGGAAAGTGTATTGTTCGAAAGTTATTTGGAAAAAACCTGCTGTGTTTTGACAAAATCGCCCATATCTCAGAAAGTAAACAACATATCGAAAATCAAAAATAATAGTGTCAAATGGCAACGTTAGGCCTTTCATTTAAAACTTATTTCATTAAGATCGGTTCAGCCATTGCTGAGATAATTACATGACATTTTGTACATACATACATACACACATACACACACACACATACAGACATTGTCTCAATTTGTCGAGCTTAGTCGATTGGTATATGAGACTCGGCCCTCCGGGCCTCGGAAAAAGTTGTCAAAGTTTGAGCGAATCCTATACATTTCTTTTGTAAGAAATGTAAAAAGCTACAAAATAGTCTTAACTGAAAAATATTAGGATTTAATTTGATAGAAAATTATCGTAGATTTGAATGGAAGGACGCGAAAAAAGTTATATAACATATACTTTTTGAGAAAGAGTCCAATAAAATTGACTGCAGAAACATTCACATCGAATTTACACAGCAATCATAGAAGATAGAAATACGATGTTGATTAACAAATGATAGAATAATCAGCCTAATTTGGACCCCTCCTTATTTTGCTTTTCATACATTTGTCTTTTTTACTGCCAATTACTCCAAATTCGTTTGGTTTGATGAAGATAAATATATTCTTTGGGTTGTGTTTAAGTCCCAGCATAATTAGTTCATCTCTAATTTCTTTAAATTAATCAAAATTCACAGTTGAAAAGTTGATATCGAAAACGATTCATAATTCCACGATTTCCAACAGGAATCGGAAGAAGTGATGAACTTTTAAATTGGATTTAAGATTACAAATTTATTGTTTTTAAATGATCTAATAATTTTGTTTCTATTTGGATCATGCATATTTTATGTCTTTGAAATGGTTAGTTTGAAATAAATATAGTTGCGTTCTTCTCAAATGGTTAAAGTCCTAGTTTTAATCAACTTTTTAATGCAAACGTGAGACTATATCAATTTTTTTTGCGGTGCGGTTGCGGTAAAACCGCGTGGTAAAAGCTCTTTCCCGCACCGCATCTGCGGGAATAAGTGTCTCAAAATCTGCGGTGCGGGTCCGGTAAATACCGCGCGGTTGCGGTAATTACGGAGTGTTAACACTAGGGTTCGTCGCGGTTAGTGTTAACACTCCGTTGTACATAATATTCCAGAGCTTTGGGCCGAGTATGGAGCCCTGAGGTACTCCCGCCATTACCCTAATCGACATCTGCCACGTGTTCGTTTCGTAGACCAGTACTCGGTTCTGGAAGTAACTTTGCAGAATTTCGCACAGATAGTCCGGAACCTGCATTCTGTGCAGCGCTGCGGCGATGGCCCTCCAGCTAGCACTGTTCAACGCGTTCTTCACGTCGATCGTGACCACGGCGCAGTAGTGGTTACCCCTTCTCTTTTGCTTCGACGCTTTCTCCGCGCTCTCGATGACTGTGCGGATGGCGTCCACCGTCGATATCCCTTTCCGGAACCCGAACTGCCTCTGCGATAGTCCGTTCTCATTTTCAGCGTAGGTCGTCAGCCTGTTGAGGATGACCCTTTCCAGAAGTTTACCAAAAGTATCCAGCAGGCATATAGGCCGATACGATGCTGGATCTCCTGGTGGTGTCCCTGGTTTTGGCAGCAACACCAGCTTCTGCATCTTCCATCTATCCGGGAAGTAGCCTTCGTCCAGGCATTTCTGTAGGACTATCCTGAACATATCCGGAAACGCCAGGATCGCAGTCTTCAGTGCCACGTTGGGGATACCATCGGGTCCGGGAGCTTTCTTCGCTTTCAGCCCTTTTGCCGCAATAAGGAGCTCGTCGTTGGAAACTTGATTGTTACCAGCATTTCCACCGTCTGCATTAACGTACGGTGACAATTTTTAGTTTGTCAGCGCACATTTCGGCAGGCGTCATTGGACCCTTGATCCTGGCCATAACGACACGATATGCATTGCCCAAGGGTTAGCGTCTACTTCTCTGCACAGCTCCTTGTGCTTAGCGCTATCTTGCGTTTGAAATCAGTCCTGGCCACCCGGAATGTTACTTTACACTCTTCTCTCACGCCTCCGATCTTGATCTTTTAACGCGTCTTCTGGCTTTTAGACAGGCAGCCCGGAGGATGCTGAGCCTTTCGTTCCACCAGTACGCTGGACGCCGGTAGTCACTCGGCTCCATTTTCCTCGGCATTGCTACATCGCATGCCCTCGCTACTGTTTCCGACAGCTCATCGGCGCTCGGAATTGGAGTGACGCTGGCAGCACGAATTGCTTCCACAAATAGATCCTTGTCGAAGTCTTTCATTTTCTACTTCCGCTCACCAGTCCTCACTCTCCGCGTTACAGTACGATTCCACCGACCAATGGTGTAGTGGATAGTCTTTTTTTTTAACAATGGAGAAGACCTTTATGTCCTAGCCCAGTACACGTGCTATTGGTAGGGTCCAATCTACCGCACGGGGTGCACTGGGGGCGTGTCGGACTCGAATGGTGACCAGCCATTAATACCGACTAAACTCCATTGGGCTCCGCCATCCATCCCCAGGAACTACCTTTCGGCATTACTTCTGGGGCGATGGCCGTACTTAGCGTACGCTCTCACTCGTGCCTTACATTCTCGCACACTCGCTCCCATCTCGGCATGCGTAGACCATACCTTCGTCTATCATCCGCCAATTCACTCACTCTAACTCCTCGCCTGCTGCTCGGCGCTCCATGCTCTCTGCAGCCGGCAGGCAATCTGAGTGGTGGCAGTCGAAACTGCGTTCCACTTCTCTACCGCTTGGCACATCCCCTGTACAAGGGTATCAGGGGTTGTGTCCAAGCCGCAGACGCCTAGCATAGCGCCTCTTTCGACGTCGAAGCGGGGACATACGAATAGTACGTGCTCCGCAGTTTCGTCGACACCTGGGCAGTCTGGGCAGACTGGGGCCTCAGCGTGCCCAAACCTGTGGAGGTACTGTCGGAAACAGCCACGGCCTGACAGGAATTGTGTCAGATGGAAGTGAACTTCCCCATGGGGTCTTCCCACCCAGCTAGATATGTTGGGTATCAGCCGGTGGGTCCACCTACCTCTCAACGAGTTGTCCCATTCGCGTTGCCATCTGGCGACCGAGGTCACCCTGGCACGCTCACGGACTCCCCTATTGCCACGCAATTCGAAACAATCTTCGTCTTCCCGGATGACCAGCCCGACTGGCATCATACCCGCTATCACGCAGGATGCATCATGTGATACCGTGCGGTAGGCAGATATCACTCTGAGACACATCAAGCGATAGGTGCTCTCCAATTTGCGACGGTAACTGGTTACTCCCAGTGCCCTAGCCCAGGACGGTCCACCGTACCTAAGAATAGATACGGCGACACCGGCCAGTAGCCTGCGTCTACTGGCACACCTTGGAGCTGTTGGACATCATCCTCGATAATGCCGCAACAGCCACCGAAGCCTTCTTGCACGCATAGTCGACATGACTGCCGAAGGTCAGCTTGTCGTCTATGATGGCCCCAAGAATCTTCAGACTCCGCTTAGAAGTTATCTCAACTTCTCCCGCTTGGATAACTGCTTGTTGTGCCGACTTGCGGTTATTGACAACAACCACCTCCGTCTTGTGATGGGCGAGCTCTAGGCCTCTCGCGCTCATCCATTCCGCCACTATGCTTATCGCGTGTGTCGCCGTTAGTTCTACCTCTGAGATTGACTCCCCGTAGACCGCCAGGGTGACATCATCGGCGAAACCGACGATTTTCACACCCGAAGGGAACTGTAGTCTCAGAACCCCGTCATACATAAGGTTCCATAGTACCGGGCCCAGGATTGAACCTTGCGGAACTCCTGCGGTAATAAGAACACTTTGCTGACCGGCATCGGTCTCGTATAATAGTACACGGTTCTGGAAGTAGCTTTCCAAGATCCGGTACAGGCCCACCGTTAGGCCAAGCCGGTGTAACGAGAGCGCGATGGCATCCCAGCTTGCGCTGTTGAATGCGTTCTTCACGTCAAGTGTCACTAACGCGCAATATCGAATGCCCCGCCTCTTCCGGTGGATCGCAATCTCGGCAGTCCTTACCACTGAGTTGATAGCGTCCACCGTGGACTTTCCCTTTCGAAAACCGAACTGATTACTTGACAGGCCCTCCATACCTTCTGCGTATGGAGTTAGCCTGTTGAGGATAATCCTCTCAAGCAATTTGCCCGTCGTGTCGATCAGACAGATTGGTCTGTACGCCGATGGGTCGCCAGGCGGCTTCCCGGCCTTCGGCAACAGTACCAGCTTCTGCCTTTTCCATCTATCCGGAAAACGGCACTCGTCAAGGCATCTCTGCATAGCCAACCTGAACATGTTCGGGTTCGCCATGATTGCTGACTTGAGAGCGCTGTTTGGAACTCCATCAGGCCCTGGAGCTTTATTCACCGCTAGAGAATTAGCAACTGCAAGTAGCTCTTCGTTCGTCACCGGGGCCACCATGTCGTCCGTACCCGCCGTGCCTTGCGGCGCTGGGGGCCAGGGACTTATGGTTCGGGACGGGAAGAGTACTTCGATAATTCTCGCCAACCGTTCTGGCGACCGTTCAGGAGGTGAGGAGCCCCCTTTGGTCTTTGCCATCACGATCCTGTAGGCATCGCCCCACGGATTCACGTTGGCCTCCTCGCACAATTTGTCAAAACACGCTCTCTTGCTGCGCTTGATGGCCTTGTTAAGGGCCGATTTCGCAGCACGAAACACTTCACGTCGTTCCACTCTACCCTCCTCAGTGCGGGCTCGCTGCATCCTACGTCTAGCTTGTAGGCAAGCTAACCGTAGGGCTGCGATCTCAGCACTCCACCAATATACCGAGCGTCTGCCATTTCTTGGCAGGGTCTTCCTCGGCATAGTGGCGTCGCACGCGCGTGATAGAACAGCTACCAGCGCATCCCCGATTAGACTGTCGGTGTTGGCCTCCAGTCCCAGGGCCGCGGTGAAAACTTCGCTGTCGAAGTGATTGGTCTTCCACCCGCGTACCTGACAGGGATTACCCGCCCTAGAATGCTGCACACCAAAGTTGATCCTGAAGCGTATTGCTAGGTGATCACTATGGGTGTAGCCTTCGTCTACCCTCCAGTCCATGTCTGGGACCAATCTTGGAATGGCAAACGTTACGTCAATCCTCGACTCGACCCCATTCCTACGGAATGTGCTAGCGGAACCATCATTGACTAGCACTGCGTCGAGTTTCGCAAGCGCCTCCAGAAGCGCTTGGCCCCTACCATTTGTATAGCGGCTGCCCCACTCCACCGCCCAAGCGTTGAAGTCACCCGCTATGACAAACGGCTTTCGTCCCACCATGTCAGACGAGAGCCTATCGATCATCTGGTAGAACTGTTCTATTGGCCACATAGGTGGGGCATAGCAGCTACAATAGAACACACCATTGATCTTGGCAATCGCGACACCCTCCGCAGAGGACTGTACTACCTCCTGGACCGGGAACCAACCCGTTGCACAGATTGCCGCCATTCCAGACTCGTCCGCCACTCAGTTGCCGTTGTCGGCAGGGACGTTGTACGGGTCGGATAGAAGGGCGACATCTGTCCCCGACTCCAATACCGACTGCCACAGTAACTGCTGAGCAGGTGCGCAGTGGTTAAGATTCAGCTGTGTGACGATTGCCATTGCTTCCTCTTTCCCGCCTCCCCGAAGGGACAAGCAGGTCCGCCCATAACATGGTTGCGGCCCTGCTTCTTGCTAGCGCAGATGAGACACTTGGGTGCCCTCTCGCATTTCAGCGCCTTGTGTCCCTCCTCGCCGCAGCGACGACACAACTTGCTCCTGTCTGGGCCCTTACAGTCTTATGACTTGTGGCCTGGCTCCAGACATTTAAAACATCGGTCCACTGAAGGCGGCTGGAGTATGCTAACTGGGCATACTGACCATCCGATCTTCAACTTCCCTTTGTCGGTTACTTTCTTGGCTTCCGCGGCCGGTAACTTGAAGTAAGCTACCTGCGTGCCAAGCAACCGCTCCCTGATACGTACAGAGTTCTGATCGATCTCGACGCCGCACTGCTGCTTAACGGCCGAGACGACGTCCTCTGCGTTTGTGATCTCGTCCAGTTGCTTACACTGGAGAGTCACTTCCGCTCCCAACGACCTCACCTGAGCGCCGTTTCCCAAGACCTCTTGGGCCAACCTCCTATACGTTGCTCCATTGGATTGTGATCCACGCTTCAGCACCAAGATCATTTCGCCATCTTTGGTGCGTCTGACGCTTCGCACATCCTGTCCTAAATTCGAGAGGCTTTCGGCCGCCCGCATCGATTTTAGGACATCCGCATAGCTGCCCCCGTTGGTTTTCACCAGCAGGGCCTCTCCTCTATCCCTCGCCTTCTTCTTAGCGGGTCGAGGTGCGTTGGACTTCCGCTCCCTGCTGACCACCTGCCATTCGCCATCTTATACCGATGGCGCCGGCAGGCTGGTGCCAGGTCGCTCCGCAGTGCGCGCCCGATTGGCGGCTTTCGCCTTTTTAGGCTGGGAAGTCGCCTTCTCGGGATGTCGCCCTGCGGGATCCTTCGCCCCGGATCCGCACCTCCCAAGCGACGTTTGGCCTTGTTGGTTGCCCGTCGTTTGGCATTGCTGCGCGTGCCTACATTAGGCCTAGGCCGCTTCGCAGTCTCCCCCTCCATTAAGCGTTTGGTGGCCGATAAGGCGAAATCTATCGCCTCCTGCGCCATCGTCGCTCCGCCGTGGAAGGAGAAGGCCTCGGTTTGGATACCGCGATCGGCCTTCTCTCTTTCCGTCAACCTCTTCATGTAGGCTACTTGTTCTTGTCTTGCGACTCGAACAGCCTGACGAAGCACCAGCAGGTTCTGTTTTAGTTCCTTGCTGATGTTACTCCTCCCGCTTGTGAATTCGATAATACTATCCAGCTGCTTGACCACTTCCTGCATCGCAGGTAGAGGTCCGCCAAGCGTGCTGGTAGTATTATCTCCTACCACATCCATTTCACCTTCGGTGCCGTTATTTGCGGCCACCTTCGCTCCGTTGTCAGCCCCTGTTGGGGGAGACCTCGCCAGACCCCCTTTGGCAAAGGGGTTCAGCGCCGTAAACGCTTCCGCCTCCTTATCGCATACTTTTTTTATTATTATTATTGCAAAGACTCATATTAAGACCCACGAGTTGCGCGAGAAAATAGGTCCACCACGCCAGAGCTCCGCATTAACGTGGTAAGAGACACTTACTGTGGGGGGTGCCCAGGTACCCCACAGGCTCCGTTAACGATCGGGTATCTTTTTCACCCCCCCCCCCCCGATCATTCATCCCTCGGCACGGATCGCTTCACGCCTTGGAATTGGGGTTACCCCGTTTGGTGGGCCCATATCACCGGAACGGGTGGTCCATAGCGCTATTGTATGCCGGCAACTACACGGCCCCCCTTCCCTGTCAGCATACGACCATAGTCCCAACGAGTTGGCTACCCGAACATTCCTATGGCTACTCGTATCCCAGCCGGTTCCGCGGGGAGGTAGAGATAGGAGTTCCTGGGCAAGAGGCTAAGGACCACTGTGGCTAACCACCGGGTCTGTATTGCGCATTGCCCATTTTTTTTTTTACAATGGAGAAGACCTTTATGTCCTAGCCCAGTACACGTGCTAACGGTAGGGTCCAATCTACCACACGGGGTGCACTGGGGGCGTGTCGGACTCGAATGGTGACCAGCCATTAATACCGACTAAACTCCATTGGGCTCCGCCATCATTCCTCCCAGGAACTACCTCTCGGTATTACTTCTGGGGGGATGGCTGTACTAATTGTACTCATTCACTCTCACTCACGCGATCATACATCCTGTATGAGGCTTACTTGGGTGCTCTCTCAATCACACTTTGATTCACTCTCAAACACTCCCACATGAGGCTGACTTTTGTGCTCACCTTTTACGTTCCATGCGAGGCTGACTTGTGTGCTCACCTTACTCATTCCTTGCTAGGCTTACTTTTGTGCTCGCCCTACCCATCCATGTGAGGCTGACTTGGGTGCTCACCCTATCATCTGATTCACTCTCAATCGTGCCACTCTATTGTACCTTTGTCACTCCCTCTGGCATCCCATGTGGGACATTTTTCTTAGGCCCCACTTCTGACATACCATGCGAGGCTGACTTTTGTGCTCACCTTTTTCATTCCTTGCTAGGCTGACTTTTGTGCTAGCCTCTACCAACCTGTGAGGCTGACTTTTATGCTCACCCTTAACATGCAGTGTGAGACTGACTTGGATGCTCACCCTTTCACTCCTCTGCCACGCCATGAGGCATCGATAGCTTAGTTCCAACATACTACGCTACGACCCTCCCGTCTTGGCATGAGGCAGTCCACTTATACTCACTCTTCTGTCTTGCTTCGGGGTGGCTGGGTTTACCCCTTACGCGGTTGCCATTCGCTGCGCCAACCTACCTCGGCATGAACAGACCATTCACTCTCTTATTTTGCGCTTGGCCTTTTTCGCTCCAACTAACCAATCACTAGTTAGCCGTGCCCGCCGTCTGTTGCTCGGTTCGCCAGATTACCTGTAGCCTACTGGCAATCTGGATGGTAGCAGCCGAGACTGCGTTCCACTTCTCCACCGTTTGACACATCCGCTGAATAAGGGTATCCGGGGTTGTGTCCCAGCCACAGACGTCAAGCATTGCTCTTCTTTCGACGTCGAACCGATGACATACGAACAGTATGTGTTCGGCAGTTTCATCTACACCTGGGCAGTCCGGGCAGACTGGGACCTCCGCGTGCCCGAACCTGTGGAGGTACTGACGGAAACAGCCATGGCCTGACAGGAATTGTGTCAGGTGGAAGTGAACTTCCCCATGGGGTTTTCCCACCCAGCTCGATATGCTAGGTATCAGCCGGTGGGTCCACCTACCTTTCGAGGAGTTGTCCCACTCACGCTGCCATCTGGCGACCGAGGTCACCCTGGTGCGCTCGCGGGCTCCCCTATTTCCACGTAGCTCAAAGCACTCCTCATCTTCCCGAATGACCAGCCCGACTGGCATCATGCTCGCTATCACGCAGGATGCATCGTGTGATACCGTGCGGTAGGCAGATATCACTCTGAGGCACATCACGCGGTAGGTGCTCTCCAGTTTCTGTAGGTAACTGGTTACCCTCAGTGCTCTTGACCATGACGGGCCGCCGTACCTGAGGATAGATACGGCAACGCCTGCCAGTAACCTACGTCTACTGGCGCACACCTTTGAGCTGTTGGACATCATTCTCGATAGTGCCGCAACAGCAGTCGACGCTCTCTTGCACGTATAGTCGACATGGCTGCCGAAGGTCAGCTTGTCGTCTATAATGACTCCGAGAGACTTCAGACTTCGCTGTGAAGTGATCGCGACTTCTCCCACATGGATAACTGCATGTTGTGCCGACTTGCGGTTGTTGACGATAACTACCTCCGTCTTATGATGAGCGAGCTCCAGGCCTCTCGCGCTCATCCATTCCTCCACCGTGCTAATCGCGTGTTCTGCGGTTAGTTCTACCTCAGGAATTGACTCCCCGTAGACCTCCAAGGTTACGTCGTCGGCAAAGCCGACGATCTTGACCCCAGGAGGGAACTTCAGTCTCAGAACCCCGTCATACATGAGGTTCCATAGCACCGGGCCTAGGATCGAGCCCTGCGGGACTCCGGCGGTAATCGGAACCCTTTTCTGACCGGCATCGGTCTCGTATATCAGTACGCGGTTTTGGAAGTAACTTTCCAGGATCCGGTACAGACCCACCGGTAGGCTAAGCCGGTGTAACGAGAGCGCGATGGCATCCCAGCTTGCGCTGTTGAATGCGTTCTTCACGTCAAGTGTCACTAACGCACAGTATCGAATACCTCGCCTTTTTCGTTGGATCGCTATCTCGGCAGTATTTATCACTGAGTTGAGAGCGTCCACTGTGGACTTACCCTTTCGAAAGCCAAACTGGTTGCTTGACAGACCGTCCGTACCTTCCGCGTACGGGGTGAGCCTGTTGAGGATGATCCTCTCAAGCAGTTTGCCAGTCGTGTCTATCAGACAGATTGGTCTGTACGCCGATGGGTCGCCTGGCGGCTTCCCGGGCTTCGGCAACAGCACCAGTTTCTGCCTTTTCCATCTATCGGGGAAACGGCACTCGTCAAGGCATCTCTGCATAGCTAGCCTGAACATGTTCGGGTTCGCTATGATCGCTGCCTTGAGAGCGCTGTTTGGAACTCCATCCGCCCTGGAGCTTTGTTCATTGCTAGGGATTTAGCCACTGCGAGTAGTTCTTCATTCGTCACTGGAGCCACCATTTCGACCGTGCCCGCACTGTCTCGTAGTGCAGGTGGCCAGGGGCTTGTGGCTCGAGACGGGAAGAGTACTTCGATAATCGTTGCCAACCGGTCCGGAGACCGTTCTGGGGGTGAGGAGCCCCCTTTGGTCTTGGCCATCACAATCCGGTAGGCGTCACCCCACGGATTCGCGTTGGCACTCTCACACAGGTTGTCGAAACACGCTCTCTTGCTGCTTTTAATAGCCTTGTTAAGGGCTAATTTCGCAGCTCGAAACACTTCACGGCGGTTCTCTCTTGCATCCTTGGTGCGAGCTCTTTGCATCCTACGTCTAGCTCTGAGACAGGCTGACCGTAGAGCTGCAATCTCGGCACTCCACCAGTATACCGGGCATCTACCGTTTCTTGGCAGTGTTTTTCTCGGCATAGTGGCGTCGCACGCGCGTGATAGAACAGCTACCAGCGCATCCCCGCTTAGACTGTCGGTGTTGGCCTCCAGTCCCAGGGCCGCGGTGAAAGCTTCGCTGTCGAAGTGATTGGACTTCCACCCGCGTACCTGACAGGGATCTCCCGCCCTCGGATGCTGCACACCATAGTTGATCTTAAAGCGGATTGCTAAATGATCGCTATGGGTGTAGCCTTCGTCTACCCTCCATTCCATGCCTGGAGCCAGACTCGGGCTGGCAAAGGTCAAATCAATCCACGCCTCCACTCCGTTTCTACGGAATGTACTAGCGGAGCCATCATTAGCTAGCACAGTATCGAGTTTCGCAAACGCTTCCATTAGCGCTTGACCCCTGCTATTTGTACAGCGGCTGCCCCACTCCACTGCCCAAGCGTTGAAGTCTCCCGCTATTACTACCGGTTTCCGGCCCACGAGGTCCGACGAGAGCCTGTCGATCATCTGGTAGAACTGTTCTATTGGCCACCTTGGTGGGGCGTAGCAGCTGCAATAGAACACACCATTGATCTTGGCAATCGCCACACCCTCGGCGGAGGGGTGTATTACCTCTTGAACCGGGAACCTTCCCGTTGTACAGATTGCCACCATTCCAGACCCGTCCGACACCCAATTGCCGTTGCCGGCAGGGATGCTGTACGGGTCTGATAAGAGGGCGACATCTGTCCTCGACTCCGAGACCGACTGCCACAGCAGCTGTTGGGCTGCTGCACAATGGTTAAGATTTAGCTGTGTGACTCTCACGGCTTCTTCTTATTTAACTCGCCGAAGGGACACGAAGGTGCGCCCATAGCATGTTTATGGGCTTGCTTCTTAGCGGTGCAGATAAGGCACTTATATGCCTTAGTGCACCCCCGCTCTTTATGCCCCTCCTCGCCGCATCGACGACACAGCTTGCTCCTGTCTATGCCTTTGCATTCGTAAGCTTTATGGCCGGATTCTAGGCACCGATAGCACCTGTCCACTGAAGGCGGCTGGGGTATACTAATAGGGCATACCGACCAGCCGATCTTCAGCTTCCCTTTCTCGGTTACCTTTTTGGCATCCGCATTCAGTAGCCTGAGGTAGGCTACTTGGGTGCCAGAGGGTCCGTCCCTCAATCGCACAGAGGCCCGCTCGATTGTGACGCCGCATTGCTCCTTGACGGCTGCGACGACGTCTTCTGCGGTCGCGAACTCGTCCAAGTGCTTGCACTGGAGAGTTGTTTCCGCACCTAGCGACCTGATTTGGGCGCCCTCACCAAGGACCTCTTGGGCCAAGGCCTTATATACTGCACTTGATTGTGCGCCTCGCTTCAGCACCAGGAGCATCTCTCCCGTATTGGTGCGTCTTACGCTACGCACATCCTGCCCAAGGGCCGAGAGACTTTCGGCCGCCTTCATCGATTTAAGGACATCGGCGTATTTGTCCTTGTCGGTTTTTAACCACAAGGCTTCGCCTCTGTCCTTGGCCTTCCTCGCAGGCCGCGGTACCTCTGGTTTCGGTGCCGGCTTTTTCTTGGTAACCAGCGTCCAGGGGTTTGAGCCCCCCTGCCCCGGTCGTGTCGGGTTGCTGGTACCATCGCTCTCCACAGCGAGGTCACTCTCGCCCTCGCTTACCTCACCCAGGCGGCGTTTGACCTTGACGGTTGCACGCCGAGTGGTGTCGGTTTTGGCACCCTCTCCTGGCGACTTCCTAGGGCGCTTCGCATTCGATGCCGTCTTGCGATTGCCCTTTCCTTTTCCCTTCGAGGGGAACTCGGTCGCCGCTCCGATCGACGTGGCTGCTCCGTAGAAGGTAAAGGCCACTGTCTGTGAACCTCTATTGACCTTCTCTCTTTCCTCCCTATTGGAGGCCACTGTCTGGGTTTCTCTGTCGGGCCTCTCCCGACATTCCACCCTCTCAACATATGCCTGCTGTTCCTGTCTTGCGACACGAACAGCTTTCCGGAGCTCCAGAAGGCTCAACTTCAACTCCTTGGCTATGTTCTGCTTTGCGCTAGCGAAGTCGATTATAGAATCGAGTTGCTTCGCTACTTTGCGCATCGCAGCTATTGGCCCCTCCGATAAATTGGTAGGGGTATTGCCTACCGCTGCTGGGGGGTCACTGGTGCTTTCGGGTGCAGCACTCATCGCTCCACTACTCTCCCCACGGGGGGGAGACCTCGCCAAACCACCTCTTGCGAAGGGGTTTGGCACCTCCGTCTGTTTGTTTTTATTTTTATTTGCCTCCATGTATAGTCCCACGAGTAGCGCGAGAAATATATGTCCGCCACGCCAGAGCTCCGCATTAGCGTGGTAAGGGACGCTTACTGTGGGGGTTGCCCAGGTACCCCACAGGCTCCGTTAACGATCGAGCATCTTTTTCACCCCCTCGATCACTCATCCCTCGGCACGGGTCGCTTCACGCCTTGGAATTGGGGTTATGCCCTACCTTGCTTTACGTGGTTATCTCGGCCCGGATCATCACAACCATCCTCCTTTACCAGGGCTTTGGACCTGTAGCTCTGGTTCTCAATAGTTCCATGTACGTATGTTATTACAGACATGCTACTATTGGGATCCGTCATTCGCTAGCGGAGTTATAATAGCTATGTGTATACTGCTCACTAACTCGCCAATTCATGTTATCCATCAGCGAAGCATAATATCTCCGCCGCTCGTGCACGGACTTAAAAAATCTATAGCTTGCTAGAAAGGAATTTTTACAAGCTTTCAATTTATGTGCAGTTTGTGGGACAATATTGTATTGTGCGAAAGTTATTTGCGAAAAACCTGCTGTGTTTTGACAAAATCGCCCATATCTCAGAAAGTAAACAACATATCGAAAATCAAAAATAATAGTGTCAAATGGCAACGTTAGGCCTTTCATTTGAAACTAATTTCATTAAGATCGGTTCAGCCATTGCTGAGATAATTACATGACATTTTGTACATACATACATACACACATACACACATACATACATTGTCTCAATTTGTCGAGCTGAGCCGATTGGTATATGAGACTCGGCCCTCCGGGCCTCGGAAAAAGTTTTCAAACTTTGAGCGAATCCTATACATTTCTTTTGTAAGAAATGTAAAACATTCAATATTACTGATTACGGATCCTATTAAAAGTCTTATGTTAGCTTTTCTCCCTACATTGAGAACATTGGAATTGCAGAAGTATCATCTTGAAAATCGATTCCTTCAAAATTTTAATAAATAATTTGAGTTGCGATGCATTTGCATTATGTGAAATTGTTAACTTCCGATATAGATCTCAACCTTCACGACTTTAATATTTTTCGCCTGGATCGAGACACCCCCTATGAAGGAGTGCTTTTGGGGATCAAAAAGTGCTATTCCTTCTACAGAATTAACCTTCCCTCGATAACAGGTATTGAAGTTGTCGCTTGTCAAGTAACAACCAAAGGCAAAGGCCTTTGCATTGCTTCCATATATATTCCCCCCAACACCGCGGTTGGGCACCAACGGCTACAAGACATCTTAGAATCCCTGCCAGCACCGCGACTAGTTTTAGGCGACTTTAACTCTCACGGTACAGCATGGGGTTGCCTCTATGATGATAACCGGTCTTCCTTAATTCACGATCTTTGCGACAACTTCAGTTTGACAATTTTAAACACGGATGAAATGACACGGATTCCTGCTCTTCCAGCGCGCCCGAGCGCCTTAGACTTGTCCCTTTGCTCAACATCGCTGCGGTTAAATTGCACGCGGAAGGTAATTCCTGATCCCCACGGCAGCGACCATCTGCCGATCGTAGTCTCTATCACCAACAGCTCAAGACCATTGGAATCAATCAATATTTCGTATGACCTCACACGAAATATCGGTTGGAAGAGCTATGCTGCCGCGATATCCGACAACATCGAATCTACCCAAGAACTTCCTCCGAGGAAGAGTACAGCTTTTTGGCTGGCTTGATTCTCGACAGCGCGAATCAAGCTCAGACTAAGCCAGTACCCGGTTCGAACATACAAAAACGCTCTCCTAATCCGTGGTGGGACAAAGAGTGCTAGACGTGTACGCGGAGAAGGCCGCCGCGTATAAGACCTTCCGGGACGACGGGTTACCCGCTAGCTATCGACAATATGCGACGTTAGACAAGCGAATAAAGAGTTTGATGAAAGCCAAGAGACGCGGTTATTGGCGCCGGTTAGTCGACGGATTAACGAGGAAAACATCGATGAGCACTCTTTGGGAAACAGCCCGACGTATGCGAAACCGAAACATTACTAATGAGAGCGTGGAATATTCAAACCGTTGGACATTCGATTTCGCCAAGAAGGGTTGCCCGTATTCCGCCCGGCACAGAAGATCTACCGCGCCGCGTCCCCTCACGATAACGCGAACGAAACACCGTTTTCGATGGTGGTGTTCTCACTTACTCTCTTGTCGTATAACAACAAAGCTCCAGGGCCAGACAGAATCAAATTCAACTTGTTGAAGAATCTGCCAGACTCTGCCAAGAGACGCTTGTTGAACTTATTTAATAAGTTTCTTGAGGGTAACATTGTCCCACACGATTGGAGGCAAGTGAAGGTCATCGCCATCCAAAAACCAGGAAAACCAGCCTCCGACCACAATTCGTATCGACCGATCGCAATGCTATCCTGTATTCGGAAGTTGTTCGAGAAAATGATCCTATCCCGCCTCGACAATCGGGTCGAAGCAAATGGCTTACTGTCAGATACACAATTTGGCTTTCGCAAAGGCAAAGAGACGAACGATTGTCTTGCGTTGCTCTCAACCGAAATTCAAATGGTCTATGCTAGCAAAGAGCAGATGGCATCAATGTTCCTAGATATTAAGGGGGCTTTTGATTCAGTTTCGATCAACATTCTTTCAGAGAAGCTGCACCAGCATGATCTTTCAGCGACATTAAACAACTTTTTACTAAACCTGTTGTCGGAAAAGCTCATGCATTTTTCGCATGGTGACTTATAGACATCACGATTTAGTTACATGGGCCTTCCCCAGGGCTCATGTCTAAGCCCCCTTTTATACAATTTCTATGTCAACGACATTGATGAATGTCTTGACAATTCCTGCACAAAGATTTTCTTCCATTTAATTCCACTATGTTGAAACATAGTGGAATTAAATGGAAGAAAATCTTTGAAACGTTACGTACATTCCACTAAGACCTCCGTTCGCGTATATATTGTGAATTCCTGCACGTTAAGGCAACTTGCAGACGATGGCGTGGTGTCTGTTACGGGACCCAAAGCTGTCGATCTACAAAGACCATTACAGATTACCTTGGACAATTTGTCTGCTTGGGCTATTAAGCTGGGTATCGAATTCTCCACGGAGAAAACTGAGCTAGTTTTATTTTCTAGGAAGCGTGAACCAGCACAACTACAGCTTCTATTAATGGGTCTAACTATCGCTCAGGTCTTCACAGTAAAATATCTAGGGGTCTGGTTCGACTCGAAAGGTACTTGGGGATGCCATATTCAGTATCTGAAACAGAAATGCCAGCAAAGAATCAACTTTATTCGTACAATAACCAGAACATGGTGGGGTGCCCACCCAGGAGACCTAATTAGGTTGTATCAAACAACGATACTGTCGGTAATGGAATACGGATGCTTCTGCTTTCGCTCCGCCACGAACATTCATTTCATCAAACTCGAAAGAATTCAGTATCGTTGTTTGCGTATCGCCTTAGGGTGCATGCAGTCGACCCATACATTGAGTCTCGAAGTGCTGTCCCGTTGAAAAATCGATTTTGGGAACTCTAATATCGATTGCTCTTTCGATACGATATCTTGAACCAGGTGGTGATTGAAAATTTCGAAAGGCTTGTTGAGCTCAATTCTCAGACCCGTTTTATGTCCCTGTACTCGGACTACATGGTGCCAAATATTAATCTTTTTTCTTACAATCCCAACCGTGTGCATTTCATAAATACTTCTGATTCTACTGTATTATTCGACACATCCATGAAAGACGAGTTTAGTGGAATTCAGGACCACATACGCCCACAAGTGTTTTTTTTTTGTAATTGTTTTTTATTGTTGACTAAAGTCTATTATTTACAGATCATTTTCTAAATAAAATTTTAGTTCATTTATATCAACTACATCTGTCTATAAAATTTACATAATTTGCAAAAAGTTTTAGCAAAGACGTTTTTGTGTTTCTTGACATTCCGTCAAGTGTGGGTCGTATCAGATCTGAAAACTGCAGTAGTCTCCATCCGCGCAGAACTATCGCAGCCTTTCGTTGCAGCACTATCCACGCATCTGCTACTCGAGTACATTCGCTGAACTTGTGCTGGAGCGTTTCAATCGTAGTATTGCAGTGTAAACACTGCTCTCCGTCCGCGCGACGGATTACGTACATTAATCGCCTTGTTCTATTTTGCCGTTAACTAAAAGGAAAAGTGAGCTTCTCTTGCTGGATGAAAGTTCTCGCGTTCGGTGTATGTTAGACCAGATTTGTCGCCAGTTCGAAAAAATCCAATTCTCGTTCTACTCTGGGCTCTTCGGTGCCTTCCGTGTAGAAGCGGTGTATGAGATCGGCGGAAGGATTTTGTTGAAGTTGAGGGGGTATTTGGGGGAGTTGTTGTCGAATCAGTTTCGGACAGGGGCAGTTGGCTGGTGGAAGGATTGCCGGGTTATTTTGTAGGATGTAGGATTTGTAGAAAGGAATGGAGTTAATCTCTTTGAGATGACGGTTTATTAGCAGCGATTTGCATTTGAAAACTGGCAGATGGAGCTTCAGGCCACCTTGCCCTCGATCCCGTGCTAGTTGATGAATTGGCACGCGAGCTGGTAGTCCACGCCACAAGAAACTTCCCATAGATGCAGTCAGTTTGGCTGTATGGACGCTAGACGGCGGTAGAATGGAAGCAAGGCACCACATTCTGGATGTGGCAAACGTGTTCAGCAGTATAATTTTCTGCAGTAATGTCAATGATCGCATTGAATGCATCCACAGAAGTTGAGAAAATTTTCCACCACAGCATCCCAATTCAACTTCACCATCAAACGGAATGAATTAGCAAACACTATGCCGAGAATTTTCACCGTATTTACTGTCTGTAGCCACGGTACATCCATATGATTTCCATCAATGTACCCTACATCAATGGACGTTGTTTTTGCCAAATTGAGTTTGGCGCCGGAGACAAGAGAGAAACGAGAAAACAGATCGTAGATTCTATTTATTTTCTCAACCGTCGAAGCAATAACGGAGATGTCGTCAGCATATGCCACGATCAGGTCGTTGCCGCACACATTCTCGAGTTGTTTCAAAAGTGGCACTAGATACAGTGAGAAGCAGATGGAAGATAACGGATTTTCTTGGGGCACCGATCGTTGGATGGGGAAAGGAGTCGACAGATGGCCGTTGACGAGTAGACGGCACGACGTCATTTCAGCAAAACCAGAGAGTAGCATTACTAACCTGTGGTTGATACCGAGCGAGCACATGTTGTCGTAAAGAAAACTTCGGTTCACACGATCGAACGCGTGGTCCAGGTCGAACGAGATGAGCTTTGCTCTCTGTTTACGTGCGATCAGCTGGGCGATCCGGTCCTTGAGGGAGAGCGTGGCTTGGAAGATGTTGTTATCGGAGTTATAGCTTTTCTGTCGGTACAGTCGGTGTTTTTCTTTTTTACCAAAACTATGATGCTTTCAACGAAGCCGGCGGGGACGTTGGACGACATGGCCTCGTTCAAGATGAGATTGAGTTCTCGATGGATGACGTCGAAGGTTCGCAAATAAAACTCCCTTGGAAGGCCGTTCGAACCTGGTGATTTTCTCGGGGCGCTCGTTTTAATTGCCGAGAGTATTTCGGCAGTCGTAAGCTCGCTCATAGCATTGTCGTTCCGCAACGAACATTAATTTCATCAAACTCGAAAGAATTCAGTATCGTTGTTTGCGTATCGCCTTAGGGTGCATGCAGTCGACCCATACGATGAGTCTCGAAGTGCTGTCAGGCGTTCTGCCGTTGAAAAATCGATTTTGGTGGTGGTGATTGAAAATTTCGATAGGCTTGTTGAGCTCAATTCTCAGACCCGTACTCGGACTACATGGCGCAAAATATTAATCCTTTTTCTTACAATCCCAACCGTGTGCATTTCATAAATACTTCTGAATCTACTGTATTCTTCGACACATCCATGAAAGACGAGATTAGTGGAATTCCGGACCACATACGCCCACAAGTGGTTCCAAACATTTTTTATAATAAATTCCGAGAAGTCGACTGTTCTAAGATGTTTTATACTGACGGATCAAACCTCGAAGGGTCCACTGGCTTCGGTATTTTCAATCAAAAGTTCACCGCCTCCTACAAACTCAGTGACCCTGCTTCAGTTTACGCCGCAGAGCTAGCTGCTATTCAGTATACCCTTGGAGTCATTAACACATTACCCGCAGACCATTACTTCATCGTCTCGGATAATCTGAGTTCTATTGACGCTATTCGCTCGATGAAACATGGAAAGCATTCCTCGTATTTTTTTTTGGGAAAATACGGGAGCTACTGAGTGCTTTATCTGACAAATCTTTCCAGATTACCTTGGTGTGGGTCCCTTCTCATTGCTCCATTCCGGGCAATGAGAAGGCGGACTCCTTATCTAAGGTAGGTGCCCTTGAAGGTGACGTTTTTGAAAGAGCAATTTGCTTCCACGAATATTTCAGTATTACTCATCAGAGAACTCTCGAAAGTTGGCAAACCTCGTGGAGTAATGGGGAGCTAGGAAGGTGGCTACATTCGATAGTCCCTAAGGTATCCACGAAACCTTGGTTCAAGGGAATGGATGTGGGTCGTGACTTCATTCGTATGATGTCGCGACTCATGGCAAACCATTACACGGTGGATGTACATCTCCGACGTATTGGGCTCGTGGAGAGTGGTATCTGCGCTTGTGGCGACGGCTATCACGACATCGAGCACAATGTCTGGGCATGCACCGAGTACAGTTCCGCCAGGTCTCGGCTTATGGACACCCTCCGGGCCCGAGGAAGGCCACTCAACGTCCCGGTTCGAGATGTGTTGGTAAGCCGCGATGTCCTCTATATGTCCCTTATACACACCTTCGTAAAAACCATCAATATAAAAATTTAACTGCCCCTTCTTATTTCCTATCATTCTCAGAAACGCTCTCTTCCACCTGTACCATATTTACACCCACGAAGGTTTGATGGGACACCAAGGCGACACAAAAATCTCTGTCGAATGAGCCAATATATTACCCCCTTGTGTATATGTATAGCTATAAATTGTCCTTAGTTTAATTTAAAAAAAAACCAATATGTAACCCCCTAGTTTTAAGTAATTTGAAATGTAAGACAAACCAAGATTGGCACCTTTAAGCTAACGCAAACCTGCCTTATCAAATAAACAAATTGAATAAAAAAAGAGCATGTTTGAAAAAATGCCAATAAAATAGGATGGTGTCGAAAACAACAGAATGGCTATATTTTATATCAAATGAGTGCTTTATTTAGGCTTTGCATATTCAAACCAGCCATTTACATGTACACACTAAGCCAACCCAAAGTTGTTCAGTTTCATTTGACGATTTGCACAGTACTATTTAACGGAGTTCAGCAATTGATTTAAAAAATTGCGAAACCGTATTCATTTTTCAGCGACTTCGGAAGATTTACGAATAATTTGCTGCTAAAACCTGGAATATTTTTAATTGAATTTATTATTACTTTTGCTTTTTGGTAAATTATCCACCATTCAGTAAAATATTAACTTGTTCGGCAAAAAGTTAAACGTCATCGAATCTCGTCGAAAACATACAATACACGTACAACAAACCATCTGTTAAATCACCATTTTCTGAGAAAAACATTAACACGACGTGTTTGCACGCGAATACTTCGTAGTCTTTCGTAAAACCATGAATTTTCAACAGAACCCAGTAAAAGCAGTAATAGTGAGATTTTTGTGGTTGTCATTATGTTTGAGGTGTATTTATTCCTTGACTAAAGTAATTTTACACATGACGATTTTGGCGCAAGTATATTATTGAAGATTTTTGCGAACAAGAAATTTTTTTGATAATGAGAATGTTTTGTGTTCAGAAATTCCGGGCTAAAATTCGTAATCAGATTCAGGAAATGTAAGATTACTTTCGTTCAAATTTAAATTTTCTGTACAACCTTTAAAAGCTGGTAAATTAATTTCCACCAGAGTTAAAAATATTCAAACTCATTGAATGAAAATTGATCATATTCAGCCACATTCATTTTCAATATTCAGTGACGCAGCTGAAAACGTCAAACGAACAAAACACCCATTCAACCATGCATATTTTCATTCGTCTCCGATTATTACACGAAACGACCATGTAGCAACGAATCAAACACATCAAAGTAGGCCTTGACATAATGTAAGCGATGATGATTGTTGTTTCATATGCTTTACCGGCATTTGAAAACATTTTCCTTGATAATTAGTGAAATGAATATATTGTTCGATGTTCAACTGAATGAATAACATGGATATTTGAATGAATATTTTTTCTATTCACCGCGAGTCGCATCAGGTTCATTTTCAGCCGTCAAAATAAAGCTTCGATTATTTGTAACTCTGATTTCCACTACCAATTCGTCAAATTTAATGATCAAATTACTGAACAAGTCAGCAATCCTCATCTGAAAATTTGCTGAGTATTTTTGACGTTTGGATAAAAAGTGAGTATTGCGGAGAGTTTGATAACAGAATTGTTTTACTATACTCACTTTTTCCAATACTCAATAATTCAAACTAAGTGTGTAATCTATGCACGTTTGTTGGAGCAAATTAATAGACATTTGAGCATTACACTAATATTAGGACACTTTTTATTAAACATGTCCCTGAGAATGATTTTAAGACAGCGTTGATTTTATAATGGCAAAGACTGGATTAAGGCGGATAATGGTAAAATACTGGTGTTTAAACGCCACGAAAACTTAATTCGAAAGCCCTAATTTTCACCCTGCTATTTACGGCAATGAGATGAAAAAAGATGGCAGACGCTGCTTTAACCAAAGGCTTCAAATGAGTAGGGTTATAATATAATTAGGATGAAAATAGTCTCAACATCCGATCAGTCTAATAGGCATTCAAGTGGTTGCACTACAGTAGAATTTTTAAAAAGTCGAATTTATATTTATTAGTCTAAAATGTGTTTCAGGATGTTAAAAATTATATCCCAAAAAATGGGAGACGAATACAATATATAAATGTTCAAATTTTCAATTCTTCCGGAACGCCTTCTGTGTAAACCTCAAACTGGCCACTTTTGAGTTGGCCAGAAATACAAGTCGAACAAATGGCTTTTGATTGTTTTGAAATTTTCACAGCATATTCGAAATTGATTTCTCCAGCAACGTATGTAGGATTTTAATTTCTTATTGCTTAATTTTTGTTAAATTAACAATTTGTTTCAATTTTAGTGGAATTTTCGGCGTTTTTTCACTTAATAGTGCACCATTTCGCGAAAAAGCAAAAAAATCGAGAAAAACATCCTACGTAAGTCGCTTGTCACTGTCATAAGGAATCAGAAAAACTATTTTTTTGGCTCTAGGTTTAAAATTTGCGGGAGATAGTTTTCAGGCCGTGGACCTCTACCTAAAAAACTCGCATGGGGGGAAATGCTGCACAGTTGCCATCTTGTGATGAAATTACTAGAAAAAACGTGTTTAATCCACCTAACAGTGTGATGAGACATTTCTTATAACTCTTATCACTCTTCGGATATTATATCGTTTGAGAACATTTAGAACTTGATGCTTCGCGATGTTTTTGATTACACATACTACATGGGATAGTGGCAGGACTCAGAGAATCGCTCAAATCAGCATAGGATAACATCAGTGCTAGAAATCTCAAACCAAATCAATGGGAAAGCGAAAAAATGGCGCATAAAATAGACATACCAACGAATTATTGTTAATGCTCTGTTAATAAAATATCTATATTGTGGTGGGAAAACTGAATTTTCCTAAAGGGGTTATATATTGTACTGAGCCAAAAAAATCGATTTTTTTGTTGTTGAATCGATTTGAAGTTTATACTTTACTCAAATTTCCAACGCGACTGAGAACTAAGAAATCAACGCTTTTTCTTGAAAAGGGCGATACTAGCAGTGATACCATTCAAAGAAAATCAACAGTGAATATTTCTAGACTTGATTTTATTTCCTATTTAATAACTATTGTGTTTTTTACATTCTAGATTGCATGATTCAGTGATCGAAACCCAAAACTTCTTAAAGTATTAGAAATTATTAAATTAAAATTTGTGTTTGCTATTGAAATTGACAAAATGATAGTATCGCCCCTTTGGCGATTGTTTACTTTTTCGGTCTCACCTATCAGCATTGAAGTATCGCGGGCGAAACTTTAAATAAACAAAAAAAAAATACGGTTTCGCCCGTTGTATTTTTTGCTGTAGTTTAAGAAAGCAATATCGTAGAATCAAAATTTTTAGGTTAATTTGTTGCGTTTCAAAGCCCTAATTCGCATGTATGAAAAAGCCCTATGTTTACATTTGTAAGTATCGCCCTTTTCACAAAAAAAGCGTTGAAATGAAATCGCAGCTCCTGATATCACGCTATCTCTGAAGTGCATGCGTGCATAGTTTCAAATTTTACTTCGACATCGACTTTTTCTAAAGGTGACTTCCCAGTAGTATCCTAGTATGCCAAAGAACAAATAAAAACCTCACGAAAACGAACAGTTTGGGAAAATCATTATCATTACTGGAATTTTCATTTTCACGAAACTTTTCGATAACCTTCCGTCACTTGCGTTAATGCACTGGGTGCACAGTGCTCTGAAAATCTAGCGAAATCGTTTTAGGGCACCAGCGGGCCTGTAAAGAATACTAAAAATTAATTTCTATTCCATAATTTTCAGTTCAGCAATTCGAGAAATCGTGCTCACCGCAAGCCATGAAAAATAGACTACGTTGTGAAGCGATGGTCACTATTTATTAAAAAATCACGTTAAATGAAAAATTAAGCTATTAAAAAATTTCAAATAGTTTATAATTTTCACAAACTCATTAGGAAAAATTGTTTAATAAGCTTTCGTAATATTGTGGACAAAAAAGCTGAAAATTTCAGTGTTTTCTCTATCTGCAACATATAAACCCTTAAGTATACCAATTAATTGGTATACGAATTGGAATAGGTTCGCCAAATTTTGGAAGAAGTCTATAAAATAACCCCTTGAAAACTACCTAAAAATTGTTGTAGTTCGATACAATGAAAAAATCTCCAAAAATGAAATGTACCTATTAATGTGAAACACAGCGAATAATACATACAATAAAGACCCATTTTTATCAGTCTCATGGTGTATTTTAGGCTGAAAAAATGGGGACATTGACTAAATCGGGCAATTTTTTTCTTTATAATAAACTGAAGCTGTTAAAATATTTTCTCGTCCCTTGATGTAGTCTGATAACTATTTCTGATTATATTCAGTCTTGTTCGTCTGCTAAAGCCCATCAAACATATGTTCATATTTGGCTGATAAAATCGGGGTTTCAATGTGTTATAATAGATATTCAGCATTCGAAGAAGTTTCTTGTGAACGAGTGTAGAACGACTTTGTTTCTACTTATTTGAAGTCAGCGGCGTAGCCAGAAATTCGGTTTGGTGGGGGTTTGGTGAAAATCGATCATACTGTCCAAACGGCATAATTCCGAAACCGTACTTTTTGAAGCTTTAAAATCATACAGAATTAATTTTTCAGAAAATAGTAACAGAGTTCGTGTCTTTAGCGAATTTGTTGAGACTTTATTGTAGTAATGATTATTAACCTGAGAAAATTCACCATACATTCTTCTTGGACGATATACCGTCAAAATTATTTTATCAAATGATGCGCTGTTTAACGTTTGTAAAACTCATCGAAGATACTAAACCTCCGAAATTGGCGGTTTCTAAATGATGCTATCTTGACCTTAATTACTGTTTTTAAACATTTGATTTATACATATAATTGGTCATACAACAAAAATCAAATGCTCATCAAAATCGATCAGAACCTGCTAGAATCGAATGGAAATCGTCATTTTTCATAAATTTCTCTCTACATTCGGAAAGTGTTATCCTCGTTATTAATCATATTACGTTTTCGTCTCAACTCGACGCATTCCCAAAATAAAAACCTATTTTAATCCACCTAGTGGTGCAATTGTGCTTGTCTCATTTGTCCAGACTACGATGGTTATGTTCAATAAAATGGTGGAAATGAATATAACATGTTCAGTACGATTTGCACATACATATAATGGATCGACAGCCACGATCTTGAGATACTATGTGATACTGAAACATCGCTTGAAACCAGCGGCGGTTCATGGAGAAAGATCCGGGAGGTCCAGGTCCTGCCGAAAATTTTCAACTTGTTAAGAAATTTTCAACTTGTTAAGAAATTTTAAACTAGTTTTAATTTTTAAGTAGCAACCCCTCACTGCATAATTCCTCCGCCGGTATAATTGACGATTTTTGGAATGATTGCATAACCTTTCTATATGAGAAAGGCAAAAATCTACCAAAGTCCAAAGAAGTCAATTTTTGTCAAACATCTCAATGTTTCATGCATTTTAAAGTCATTTGGCACCAAAAATACATAATTGATTTTGAAAATTTTTCATTTCAGTTTATATGGGAATTTGCTGTGTGATTGCACTCTTCAACTCGTAACTCCGGAACCGGAAGTCCAATCAATAAAAAAAATTCAATAGCAACCGATGGGAAGGTTGTACCTTTCATTTGAGACTAACTTTGTGCAAATCGGTTCAGCCATCTCTGAGAAACAGAGGTCACATTTTTTTCCACATACACACATACACACACATACATACACACAGACATTTTCCGATCTCGACGAACTCAGTCGATTGGCATATGACACACGGATCTCCGGGTCGGGATTAGATTGACGAATTTTAGAGTGAATGAGAAAGGCAAAAACATTTTTAGCAAATGTTGAAAGTTATGCATTTTTTTTGGTGAGCAGTTCTATGTTTCATAGACATTACATCAATTTTAACTTCGCTTCCTATTAAATAAAGACCTTTATTACAGTACATCTCTACAAAAACGAGCTCAATTTGAAAAGAAATCTGAGGATTATGATTGATTACAGAACTCTGGAATTTTCTATTGGAATGTTTTCATGCAGGAATTTGATATTGATGCTATTAGACAACTGTGAAATCAAGACCAATAGATCAGTTACATATCAGGACCCCATTCCGACAATTTATCAAAAGTCCTCATGATGTTTACAACAACAGGTTATCAATCTACGAATCAGATAATTGTTGTTGTAATATTGAATTAAATCAGTCTGCATCAATAAATTTTCAACTTCAATCCATTTTTTTTTTTGGTGTGGTGGAAGGGGGGGGGGGGGTTGTATGGTGTTAAACCCCAAAACCTTCTCTTGGCTACGCCGATGCTTGGAGTTATTTATTTCGCTTTGTTACTATTTTCCGATATGTTTCAGATCGATCCGATGGTTATAAGTTAGAAAAATTGCAGTCAGAAGGTTCGCACAAATGAACATTTTTGTAAATATAAGTTATCAAGTTCCTTCCAGACAACTTGGAAGTGTTCGGTGATTATTTCTAGCTGTTGTAGATAGTAAAATGAAATGCAAAATTCGTTTTATCGAAATAATGTTTAGCTTATTTCAATAGATTATTACTATATTGAACAATAAATAGGCGACAAAGAGTAATCAACAAACAACAAGCCATAACTTTTAAAGTATTCAAAATAGATATTTAAAGTCTTCAGTAAAGTTATTCGCAAAAGTAAGAGCTACAAATTTGCTGAAGACATCATTTCGATATAATCACTTCCAAGAAAATTTGTGAAAATATCTCACTCATAGGGGGATTAATCAGCAAAAGCATAATACCAAAAGAAAGGGCATATTACCTCCATTAAATTCTCCGAAGATACTATTGACCTAAAATAAGCCGTTTTGGCGTTAATAATAGATTACATGTTTTTGGTCATATTTCTGGCAATGGGAAATGATAAAAATCTTTCGTCCGCATTTCATGTTAAATATCTCTTTTGATAATAGTCCGATTTCAACAATCTATAGCTTGTTCGAAAGGTATTCGTTGTCTAAAAACATATAAATTGTTAATCTATGTTGTCAATTTCGGCAGATAATTTAAAAAACTGCAAAAAACGCCATTTTTACGCATTCAAACATTCATATCTTGGAAACTAAACATCAGAATCAAAAGCAAATTAATAGCGTTCATACTGTTTTTAGTTCTTTCATTTAAAATTGGTTTGGATAAGATCGGTTCAGCTATTGCTGAGAAACACGAATGAGAATTTGTCCGTTACACACACACACACACACACACACACACACACACACACACACACACACACACACACACACACACACACACACACACACACACACACACACACACACACACACACACAGAGAGAGAGAGAGACATTGTCCCAAATCGTCGAGCTGAGTCGATTGGTATATAAGACTCGGCCCTCCGGGACTCGGAAAAAATCTTGAAAGTTTGAGCGAATTCTATACATTTCTTTTATAAGAAATGTAAAAACATTTTTCCGATGTAATAGATATGCTATAAATTTTTTAAACTCATCCCTTTATTGTGCCAAGAAAAAATTCCGAAATATGCCCATTTGTTCAAGCTCTACAGTGGTGTAACCAGGGCCGCCGAGAGGGGGGGGGACCGGGGTGTTTCCCCCCGGGCCCACAATTTTGAAGGGGGCCCGGATTTTTAACAGAAACTAAAATTTTGACAAATACTTTTTCGACAAAAATTTATTTGAGAAAACAATTAAAAATTCAATATTTTGTGTATGAGGTAACTAAAATAGCGAAAATTCCAAACTACTGCATATTTGATATCAACTTTGTTTATACCAACCTAATTCTCGCATCGAAACAAGATCAGGCTCGAGCGGGCATGGCGAAATTTGTACATTGAATGTCATGTACGTAGCTCACCTGGGTTCGAATCCCAACCCCGCACACAGGAATAGAGATTTGTTATAGGAAAATTCCTAACCTGAATGAAGAAGCGAATGACCTTATGGTTAAAATATCTATGATCGGAACAAAAATATGATCAGATTTGTAAGGGTTAAACAATTAAATGGTTTTATTAGAAATCATGAGGTTGTCTTCAAATTTGCCAATTTGAAATCGATTTTTTTGATTTATTGAATTTCCAATCTTCGAAAGCGCTGGATTAGTATCGAAAGTAATTATTGAAAGAAAAAACCCTGCTTAGGGTTGCCACTTCGGTTTTTGGAGACGAATTCCGTGTCTTCGTTCAGGTAAATCCGTGTGTATGATTTCACACCCCGTGTTTGTTTACTGGGGAGCAGAGCAAAGCTCGCTCGGGTTATCCTTCACAGCGAGAGTGGTTGGTGCTTTTGGTTTCGTTGTAAATAACCGAGCCAGCGAATCACTACATCCAACTAAATCAACAAAACTGTTAACAAATGCAAAAACATACAACTAAATGTGAACGGCACATAAAGGTGGAGTGCTTTACCTAAACATTACACTCTACGGTGAATGTGAAGAAAATAAGATATTTTCCTCCTAGTGCTACGAGCTACATAAGAAATAAAACAGTGCATATTTAGTTGTTTTAAGGCGTTTTATACAATAAAAAGCAATGGAAGCGCTCCGCAATTCTGTCGAGTGATCACTTTAATTCGAAATTCTAATTGATTTCAACGCATACCCATGTGTCTCTTGAAGTCTAGCCCCTGCTCAGTAAAATTCTGCTGGTCAAAGTAACACTAGAGGCGGTAACCTTATCTCTATTTGAGAGCTCAATTGGTCAAATGAGTCTTCAAAAACTCTTGATATGCCAAAAGAATACGAAATTAACCCAAAAATTTATATTTAAAATTTAATATATTTTGTTTGCCGTTCATTGATACAAAATCTATAAAAAATCATATTCAGATACGAGATGATTCCGAAACATTTTTGTAAAGGGGTCATACTCAAATGACGTAGCTTTTTTCAGCGATTTTCGACTAGCAAAGAAGCCAGGGATGGAAAAAATAAATACGTTTTACAATTATTTCAAATACGGCCTTTTATCAACATTTTCATTATAACAGCAAATTGCGTACACAACAAGCCCCTTTCGTGGCGAGTATAGTGTTAGTAGTTTTGTTTTGAATTTTATATGTCATGTAGCATGAAGAGAAGATCTCTCAGTTCACAATCCTGCAGCAGCCAATGATTCTAAGAAGCATACGTTGAACTAAATTGCTAAATTGTGTTTGATTGATTTCGAAGAGAAAATTTAACTCTGCTTCCAAACTAAATCAACTAGTTAGCAAGATTAGCTAACTAATGCAGCAAGTTAAATCCACATACAAAATCTCTTCGTTTTGGAGGAGTGAGCGTGAGATTTTGAACGTCGCTTCCTGCACGTAACGATTTTATTTTTATTTTTGAACTATTTTCTAGAAATCAGTTACAAAATTCTTGTAAAATATTTTAAGGTGTCCTAACACACCAACACAAATAAAAGAATAATTCATGTTTTTATAGGATTCTGAATATTTTCGAAACCAGCATAGCGTCAAATCCAACCAAAACCCTTATTTGAAATTTGATCCATGTTTCTCATTTTTTTTCCATTTTTTTATTCCTACATGGATTTTTTATTTTGATATAATTTCATTGATCGATTTTTTTAAGTTGTGAATTGTATTTGTATTTCTGCAATTGTAAGATTCTGCCATTTTTATCTATTTGCTTACTTTTATTTTATCCATCTTTTTACGTTCCTTAATTTTGCTTTTTTTTTCTATTGCTATCACTATCACTTACTTTAATTTATAGTTTTTTCTCTGTTATTTAATTTTATTCGCAATTTTTCGAGAAAATTCTGCTTTCTTTATTTTTTTTCTTATTGTTTCATATTTTAATACCATGCTTTTTTATTTGTGTCTTTTGTCATTCCATCTAATTTTTAGAATTTGTCTATTTACTACATTTATTCTTGTCATAGCCTTTTTCTATTTTCTTTTTTTCATATTTTTTTGCATTTCCAAAAGCAATTTTACTTATACAAATTCATTCCAATTTGTCTTATTGTTTAATTTTTCACCTTTCTCCTATTTTCTTTCTCATTTTCTAGTTTTTAGCTTTCCGTTTATTGTAGTTTTATTTTATCCCATTGTTCATTTAATACAATTTTATTTATTTTTTATACCTTTTTCTTAAAATTTAATCGTTATTGTTATTTCTTCATGTTTTCCATTTAACCTATTTGGAAGTACTTTTCTGTTGAACATTTTCCTATACGTTAGCATTGAATTATTTTATTTTCCTAAAAAAACATTTGATTAATCTTTTCTTGACACTATGCGCACTTTTTATTAATTTTTCATTTAGTTCGTTGTTTGAATCTATTTCAAATTTCATTTCTAGTGCTTTTTCTGTTCTTTAAATAATATCCATTTTATTCAATTTTTTCGTGTTAATATCTTCATTTTTGTGTTCCTATAGTATACCATGTTGGTTTTTTTCTACTATTTTCTGTTTTCCATTTTGTCTGTTTGCTCCGTTTTTGTTCAATACTTCCAATTTTCTTTACTTTTCCGTCTTTTCATCATTTCAATTTTCCAGTTTTTCAAAATTTAAAGAATCTATTTTTTTAAATTTCTCTATGGTTATTTTATTCTTGTCTTTTATATATACTCTTCTAGTTTTAAACGTTTTATTTATTTTTTCTATTGCTTTAAATATTTCTTGTTTTTAATGTTAAATAAATTTTATTATTCTTGATTTATCGAGTTTTTCAGTTTTATGCATTTTTTATATTAATGCTTGTATTCTTTTTAGTAGTTTTTTTCATTTTCATAGATTCTAATTTTTTTCCTAATTTCCTATCGATTTTTCATTATTTTCACCATTTGTTCAATAATGTTCGACTTTTTTAATCTTCGCAATATGTTTTTGTAGTTTCCTGTTTCCCTTTATCAATTTTTTATAGGCTTTGTTTTGGTTTTTCTCGATTAAACATTTTTGACAATTGACATTTGTTTATGTGGTTGATTTTGTTGTTTTTAGATCTTTTGTACATTCTTTTAATATTTAATATTTAGCTTTCCTATTGTTTTTTATCTTTTGCCGTTGATCGCCGTTTAGATATTTTTAATTTTTGTGATTACTACATTTTTAATCTTGTCATTTCCTTACTTTTATAAATACAATTACAAAAATGGCGCTTTTCAAAGTAACCAAAACTGTCGAAGAGGTATTAAAAACTCCCAAAGTATAAAAAACTTTACTTTTTTTCCTTCATTGGCACTACAAACAACTAAAGCAAAAAAATGGTACATAAATATAAAATTTCCGTGTACTATGCATAATATCAGTGAACTCCAATGGATTTCAAACATTGACTTTTTTATACTCAGGCAATACACAGTGGTGGGGGCCCGTACGTTGGACCCCCCGGGCCCGTATTTCCCTTAATGTTGTTCAGCGATTTTGAACTGGAAGCTGCCAATTCAAACATCTTTACTATTCCCAGAAGTTAAAACATGGATACTTATCATGAAAGCTGAGTTAAATATTCGAAAACTGATGCGAAGCGAACTAAATTTGGTTCCCTTGGGGGTTAAGAGGAAACTATTTTATTGTCATCTGCCAATTTATCAATTTATCTCCGTTACTCCAGCAGACTATGATGAGGTAAAAGCAGAGCATCTAATAAAGGTTTACTCTGTCACAAGCAAGAGGATTCAGTAATGAGAGCATGTGGTTTCTCTCTGCTCTCCTAGTTAGTGGGCAAAAAATGCGCACCAAAATAAAACTCATGTTATATGCGGGTAAAATATTTCTCTATCTCTTCGTTGCAAAGATGAGTCAAATTGAGCCTGCTGTGAAGTCCCGTTGCAATTTTTTTTCAAAAGTCTTTTCACATTGATGTAGTTGGAACCCTAAATCTCCGCCATCTTTTTATTTGGTCTGCTCCCAAGCCCAGTTCGTTAGGAAAATTCGATCAAAGATGCCCATTTTCACCTAAAAGATGTAATTTTAAAAAAATTCACGAAACTTTGGTTTTAAACTGTGAAGTCCCGTTCCATTTTTTCTCAAAAATCCTTTCACCTTCCTTTCCTTTAGTTGAAACCCTGAAGCTCTGTCATCTCTTTATTTGTTCTGCTCCCAAGCCCAGTTCGTTGGGAAAATTCGATCAAAGATGCCCATTTTCACCAAAAAGATGTAATTTAAAAAAAATCACGGAACTTTGGTTTTAAACTGTGAAGTCCCGTTCCAATTTTTTTCAAAAGGCTTTTCACACTGATGTAGCTGGAACCCTGAAGCCTTTCCACCTTTTTATTTATTCTGCTCCTAAGCCCAGTTCGTTGGAAAATTTGATCAAAGTTGCCCATTTTCACATAATAGATGCTATTTATAAAAAAAATCACGAAACTTTGATTTTAAACTGATAAGTCCCGTTTCAATTTTTTCAATAATCATTTCACATTGATGTAGTTGAAACCCTGAAGCCCGGCCATCTTTTTATTTGTTCTGCTTCCAAACCCAGTTTGTTGGCAAAATTCGAACAAAGATGCTCATTTTCACTAAAAAGATGCAATTTTAAAAAAAATTCACGAAAATTTGGTTTAAAACTGTGAAGCCCCGTTCCATTTTTTTTTTTTCAAAAGTCTTTTCACATTGATGTAGTTGGAACCCTGAAGCCTTGCCATTTTTTTAATTTGTTCTGCTCCGAAGCCCAGCTCGTTGAGAAAATTCGATCATAGATGCTCATTTTCACATAATAGATGCTATTTGAAAAAAAAAATCACGAAACTGTGAAGTCCAGTTCCATTTTTTTTCAAAAGTCTTTTCACATTGATGTAGTTGGAACCCTAAATCTCTGCCATCTTTTTATTTGTTCTGCTCCCAAGCCCAGTTCGTTAGGAAAATTCAATCAAAGATGTCCATTTTCACCTAAATGATGTAATTTAAAAAAAAATCACGAAACTTTGGTTTTAAACTGTGAAGTCCCGTTTAATTTTTTTTCAGAAATCCTTTCACTTTTCTTTCCTTTAGTTGAAACCCTGAAGCCCTGTCATCTTTTTATTTGTTCTGCCCCCAAGCCCAGCTCGTTGGGAAAATTCGATCAAAGATTCACCTAAAATATGTAATTTAAAAAACAATTCACGAAACTTTGGTTTTAAACTGTGAAGTCCCGTTCCAATTTTTCACATTGATGTAGTTGGAACCCTTAATCTCTACCATCTTTTTATTTGTTCTGCTCCCAAGCTTAGTTCGTTGAGAAAATTCGATCAAAGATGCCCATTTCCACCAAATAGATGTTATTCATCAAAAAAATTCACGAAACATTGGTTTCAAACTGTGAAGTCCCGTTCAATTTTTTTTCAAAGGTCTTTTCGCATTGATGTAGTTGGAACCCTAAATCTCTGCCATCTTTTTGTTTGTTCTGCTCCCAAGCTTAGTTCGTTGAGAAAATTCGATCAAAGATGCCCATTTTCACCTAAAAGATGTTATTTATAAAAAAATCGCGAAACTTTGGTTTTAAACTTTGAAGTCCCGTTCCAATTTTTTCAAAGGTCTTTTCACATTGATGTAGTTGGAACCCTGAAGCCTTGCCATCTTTTTATTTGTTCTGCTCCCAAGCCCAGTTCGTTGGGAAAATTCGATCAAAGATGCCCATTTTTACCAAAAAGATGTAATTTAAAAAAAAAATCACGAAACTTTGGTTTTAAACTGTGAAATCCCGTTCCAATTCTTTTCAAAAGTCTTTTCACATTTATGTAGATGAAACCCTAAATCTCTGCCATCTTTTTATTTGTTCTGCTCCCAAGCTTAGTTCGTTGAGACAATTCGATCAAAGTTGCCCATTTTCACCTAAAAGATGTTATTTATAAAAAAAATCACGAAATTTTGGTTTTAAACTGTGAAGTCCCGTTCCTATTTTTTTCAAAGATCTTTTCACATTGATGTAGTTGGAACCCTGAAGCCTTGCCATCTTTTTATTTGTTCCGCTCCCAAGCCCAGTTCGTTGGGAAAATTCGATCAAAGATGCCCATTTTCACATAATAGATGTTATTTGAAAAAAAATATTTACGAAAATTTGGTTTTAAACTGCGAAGTCCCATTCCAATTTTCTTCAATAGTCTTATCACATCGATGTAGTTGGAACCCTGAAGCCATGCAATCTTTTTATTTGTTCTGCTCCCAAACCCAGTTCGTTGGGAAAATTCGATCAAAGATGCCCATTTTAACCAAAAAGATGTAATTTTAAAAAAATACACGAAATTTTGGTTTTAAACTGTGAAGTCCCGTTCCATTTTTTTTTCAAAAGTCTTTTCACATTGATGTAGTTGGAACCTTAAATTTCTGCCGTCTTTTTATTTGTTCTGCTACCAAGCCCAGTTCTTTGAGAAAATTCGATCAAAGATGTTCATTTTCATCTAAAACATGTTATTTAAAAAAATTCACGAAGCTTTGGTTTTAAACTGTGAAGCCCCGTTCCAATTTTTTTCAAAAGTGTTTTCACATTGATGTAGTTGAAACCCTAAATCTCTGCCATCTTTTTATTTGTTTTGCTCCCAAGCCCAGTTCGTTGGGAAAATTCGATCAAAGATACCCATTTTCACCAAAAAGATGCAATTCAAAAAAAAAATCACGGAACTTTGGTTTTAAACTGTGAAGTCCCGTTCCAATATTGTTCGAAAATCTTTTCACATTGATGTAGTTGAACCCTAAATCTCTGCCATCTTTTTATTTGTTCTGCTACCAAGCCCAGTTCGTTGAGAAAATTCGATCAAAGATGTTCATTTTCAGCTAAAAGATGTTATGTAAAAAAATTCACGAAACTTTGGTTTTAAAACTGTGAAGTAGCGTTCCAATCTTTTTGCAAAAATCTTTTCACATTGATGTAGTTGGAACCCTAGATCTCTGCCATCTTTTTATTCATTCTGCTGCCACGCCCAGTTCGTTGGGAAGATTCAATCAAAGAAACCCATTTTCAACAAAGAGATGTAATTTGAAAAACAAATCACGAAACTTTGGTTTAAAACTGGTAAGTTACGTTCCAATTTTTTCAAAAATCTTTTCACGTTGATGTAGTTGGAATCCTGAAGCCTTGCCATCTTTTTGTTTGTTCTGCTCCCAAGCCGTTGGGAAAATTCTAAGATGATACCGAATTATTTTTGTAAAGGGGTCATACTCAAATGACGTAGCTTTTCATTTTGGAGGAGTGAGCGTGAGATTTTGAACGTCGCTTCCTGAACGTAACGATTTTATTTTTATTTTTGAACTATTTTCTAAAAATTAGTTACAACATTCTGGTAAAATATTTTAAGGTGTGCTAACATACCAACACAAATGAAAGAAAAATTCATGTTTTTATGAGATTATGAATGTTTTCGAAACCAGCATAGCGTAAAATCCAACCAGACCCCTTATTTGAAATTTGATCCAAGTTTCTCATTTTTTTCCATTTTTTTATTCCTACATGGATTTTTTTTTATTTTGTTAAAATTTCATTGCTCTATTTTTCCAAGTTGTGGATTGTATGTGTATTTCTACAAATGTAAGATTCTGTCTTTTTTATCTATTTGCATACTTTTATTTTATCCATCTTTTTACGTTCCTTACTTTTGCTTTTTTCTATTGCTATTACTATCACCTACTTTTATTTATAGTTTTTCCTCTGTTATTTAATTTTATTCGCAATTTTTCGAGAAAATTCTGCTTTCTTTATTCTTTTTCTCATTGTTTCATATGTTAATACCCTGCTTTTTTATTTGTTTCTTTGCTCATTCCATCTAATTTTTAGAGTTTGTCTATTTACTACATTTCCCAAAGCAATTTTATTTATTCAAATTCATTCCAATTTGTCTAATTGTTTAATTTTTTACCTTTCTCTTATTTTCTTCCTCATTTTCTAGTTTTTAACTTTCTGTTTATCGTAGCTTTATGTTTCCCATTGTTCATTGTTCGTTATTGCTATTTCTTCATATTTTCCATTTAAACTATTTTGAAAGTACTTTTTCTGTTGACCACTTTTCTATACGTTAACATTGTTTTTTTTTTATTTTCCTAAAAACATTTGATTTATCTTTTCTCGATACTATGCTCACTTTTTTACATTTCTTATAAAAGAAATGTATAGAATTCGCTCAAACTTTCAAGATTTTTTCCGAGGCCCGGAGGGCCGAGTCTTATATACCAATCGACTCAGCTCGACGATTTGGGACAATGTCTGTGTGTGTGTCTGTGTGTGTGTATGTAACGGACAAATTCTCATTCGTGTTTCTCAGCAATGGCTGAACCGATCTTATCCAAACCAATTTTAAATGAAAGAACTAAAAAACAGTATGAACGCTATTAATTTGTTTTTGATTCTGATGTTTAGTTTCCAAGATATGAATGTTTGAATGCGTAAAAATGGCGTTTTTTGCAGTTTTTTTTGAATTATCTGCCGAAATTGACAATATAGATTAACAATTTATATGTTTTTAGACAGATTTAACAAATACCTTTCGAACAAGCTATAGATTGTTGAAATCGGACTATTATCAAAAGAGATATTTAACATTAAATGCGGACGAAAGATTTTTATCATTTCCCATTGCCAGAAATATGACCAAAAACATGTAATCTATTATTAACGCTAAAACGGCTTATTTTAGGTCAATAGTATCTTCGGAGAATTTAATGGAGGAAATATGCCCTTTCTTTTGGTATTATGCTTTTGCTGATTAATCCTCCTATGAGTGAGATATTTTCACAAATTTTCTTGGAAGTGATTATATCGAAATGATGTCTTCAGCAAATTTGTAGCTCTTACTTTTGCGAATAACTTTACTAAAGACTTTAAATATCTATTTTGAATACTTTAAAAGTTATGGCTTGTTGTTTGTTGATTACTCTTTGTCGCCTATTTATTGTTCAATATAGAAATAATCCATTGAAATAAGCCAAACATTATTTCGACAAATCGAATTTTGTATTTCATTTTTCTATCTACAATCGCTAGAAATAATCACCGCACCGAACACTTCCAAGTTGTCTGGAAGGAACTTGATAACTTATCAGTGCAAAAATGTTCATTTGTGCGAACCTTCTGACTGCAATTTTTCTAACTAATCGATCTGAAACATATCGGAAAATGAAAAGCCAAATAAATAACTCCAAGCAACGGCGTAGCCCAGAGAAGGTTTTGGGGTTTAACACCATACAACCCCCCCCCCCCCACCACACCCAAAAAAATATTGGATTGAAGTTGAAAATTTATTGATGCAGACTGATTTAATTCAATATTACAATAACAATTATCTGATCCGTAGATTGATAACCTGTTGTTGTAAACATCATGAGGACTTTTGATAAATTGTCGGAATGGGGTCCTGATATGTACCTGATCTATTGGTCTTCATTTCACAGTTGTCTAATAGCATCAATATCAAATTCCTGCCTGAAAACATTCCAATAGAAAATTATAGAGTTCTGTAATCAATCATAGTCCTCAGATTTATTTTCAAATTGATCTCGTTTTTGTAGAGATGTACTGTAATAAGGGTCTTTATTTAATAGGAAGAGAAGTTAAAATTGATTTAATGTCTATGAAACATAGAACTGCTCACCAAAAAATGCATAACTTTCAACATTTGCCAAAAATGTTTTTGCCTTTCTCATTCACTCTAAAATTCGTCAATCTAATCCCGACCCGGAGGGCCGAGTGTCATATGCCAATCGACTGAGTTCGTCGAGATCGGAAAATGTCTGTGTGTGTATGTATGTGTGTATGTGGAAAAAATGTGACCTCTGTTTCTCAGAGATGGCTGGACCGATTTGCACAAAGTTAGTCTCAAATGAAAGGTACAAAGGTGAATTTTTTATTGATTGGACTTCCGGTTCCGGAGTTACGAGTTGAAGAGTGCAACCACACAGCAAATTCCCATATAAACTGAAATGAAAAATTTTCAAAATCAAATTTGTATTTTGACTTTTTTTGGACTTTGCTACATTTTTGTCTTTCTCATATAGAAAGGTTATGCAATCACTCTAAAAATCGTCAATCATACCGGCCCGGAGGGAGTATGCAGTGAGGGGTAGCTACTTTAAAATTAAAACTAGTTTAAAATTTCTTAACAAGTTGAAAATTTTCGGCAGGATCTGGAGCTCCCGGACCTTTCTCCATGATCCGCCCCTGGTTTCAAGCGACGTTTCAGTATCACATAGTATCTCAAGATCATGGCTGTCGATCCATTGTATGTATGTGCAAATCGTACTGAACATGTAATATTCATTTCCACCATTGTATTGAACATAACCAGCCATGGAATCGTAGTCTGGACAAATGAGACAAGCACAATTGCACCACTAGGTGGATTAAGACAGGTTTTTTTTTGGGAATGCGTCGAGTTGAGACGAAAACGTAATATGATTAATAACGAGGATAACACTTTCCGAATGTAGAGAGAAATTTATGAAAAATGACGATTTCCATTCGATTCTAGCAGGTTCTGATCGATTTTGATGAGCATTTGATTTTTGTTATATGACCAATTATATGTATAGGTCAAATGTTTAAAATCAGTAATTTAAGGTCAAGATAGCATCATTTAGAAACCGCCAATTTCGGAGGTTTAGTATCTTCGATGAGTTTTACAAACGTTAAACAGCGCATCATTTGATAAAATAATTTTGACGGTATATCGTCCAAGAAGTATTTATGGTGATTTTTCTCAGGTTAATATTCATGACTACAATAAAGTCTCAACAAATTCGCTAGACACGAACTCTGTTACTATTTTCTGAAAAATTAATTCTGCATAATTTTAAAACTTCAAAAATTACGGTTTCGGAATTATGCCGTTTGGACAGTATGATCGATTTTCACCAAACCCCCGCCAAACCGAATTTCTGGCTACGCCGCTGACTTCAAGTAAGTAGAAACAAAGTCGTTCTACACTCGTTCACAAGAAACTTCTTCGAATGCTGAATATCTATTATAATACATTGAAACCCTGATTTTATCAGCCAAATATGAACATATGTTTGATGGGCTCTAGCAGACGAACAAGACTGAATTCGAGTAAATCCTTTCTTGAGCATGTTTTCCTTATCATGGAGATGGAAATATGCAAAAATAAAAAGTTCATCATAATCAGAAATAGTTATCAGACTACATCAAGGGACGGGAAGAATATTTTAACAGCTTATTATAAAGAAAAAAAATTGCCCGATTTAGTCAATGTCCCTATTTTGTCAGCCTAAAATACACCATGAGACTGATAAAAATGGGTCTTTATTGTATGTATTATTCACTGTGTTTCACATTAATAGGTACATTTCATTTTTGGGGATTTTTTATTGTATCGAACTACAACAATTTTTAGGTAATTTTCAAGGGGTTTTTATAGACTTCTTCCAAAATTTGGCGAACCTATTCCAATTCGTATACCAATTAATTGGTATACTTAAGGGTTAATATGTTGCAGATAGAGAAAATACTGAAATTTTCAGCTTTTTTCTTACACAATATTACGAAAGATTATTAAACAATTTTTCTTAATAAGTTTGTGAAAATTATAAACTATTTGAAATTTTTTAATAGTATAATTTTTTTTATTTAACCGTGATTTTTTAATAAATAGTGACCATCGCTTCACAACGTAGCCTATTTTTCATGGCTTGCGGTGAGCACGATCTCTCGAATTGTTGAACTGAAAATTATGGAATAGAAATTAATTTTTAGTATTCTTTACTTTACTCGCCGCGCAGATAGCTCTGAATTAGACCCGCTGGTGCCCTAAGACGATTTCGCTAGATTTTCAGTGCACTGTGCACACAGTGCATTAACGCAAGTGACGGAAGGTTATCGAAAAGTTTCGTGAAAATGAAAATTCCAGTAATGATGATGATTTTCCCAAACGGTTCGTTTTCGAGAGGTTTCTATTTGTTCTTTGGCATTAGGATTAGCGATAATAATTCAAATCAAGGATACTACTGGGAAGTCACCTTTAGAAAAAGTCGATGTCGAAGTAAAATTTGGAACTATGCACGCATGCACTTCAGAGATAGCGTGATATCCGGAGCTGCGATTTCATTTCAACCCTTTTTTGTGAAAATGGCGATACTTACAAATGTAAACATAAGGCTTTTTTTCATACATGCGAATGAGGGCTTTGAAACGCAACCAATTAACCTAAAAATTTTGATTCTACGATATTGCTTTCTTAAACTACAGCAAAAAATACAACGGGCGAAACTGTATTTTTGTTTGTTTATTTAAAGTTTCGCCCTCCACGCTCCATGCAAACAAACAGGGCGATACTTTTTTTGCTAGCAGTTTAGAAGTGAAACTGTCATTTTCGTATTTTTTTTAGGATTATCAAGCTGATATCAGCTGTAAATAGTAACAATGATCGCTATTGAAAAAAACCCGGACGAAATCGGTGGTGTAGAACTGTAGTTATTGTAAAAAAACGTAAGAACGATACTTCAATGCTGATAGGTGGGACCGAAAAAGTAAACAATCGCCAAAGGGTAAAGTATAAACTTCAAATCGATTAAAAAATGCGATTTTTTTGGCTCAGTGCAATATTTAACCCCTTTATGAAAATTCAGTTTTCCCACCACAATTTAGATATTTTATTAACAGAGCATTAACAATAATTCGTAGCTATGTCTATTTTATGGGCCATTTTTTCGCTTCCCATTGATTTGATTTGAGATTTCTAGCACTGATGTTGTCCTATGCTGATTTGAACGATTCTCTGAGTCCTGCCACTTTCCCATGTAGTATGTGTTATCAAAAACATCGCGAAGCATCAAGTTCTAAATGTTCTCAAACGATATAATATCCGAAGAGAGTGATAAGAGTTATAAGAAATGTCTCATCACACTGTTAGGTGGATTAAAAGCGTTTTTAATTTTACATTTAGTTCGTTGTTTGAATTTATTTCAAATTTCATTTATAGTGCTTTTTCTATTCTTTAAATAATATCCATTTTATTCCTTTTTTTCGTGTTAATATCTTCATTTTTATGTTGCTGTAGTATACCATGTTGGCTTTTTCTACTATTTTTTGTTTTCCATTTTGACTGTTTGCTCAGTTTTTGTCCAATACTTCCAATTGTCTTTACTTTTTCGTCTTTTCATCATTTCAATTTTCCAGTTTTTCAAAATTTTCTGGTTCGTCCATTAATTTTTCTATGATTATTCTATTCTTGTCTTTTATATATACTCCTCTAGTTTTATGCATTCTCAACGTTTTATTTATTTTTAATCTTGCTTTAAATATGTCTTGTTTTTAATGTCAAATAAATTTTCTTATTCTTGATTTATCGAGTTTTTTCAGTTTTATGCATTTTTTATATTAATGTTTGTATTCTTTTTAGTAGTTTTTTTCATTTTCATTGATTCTAAAAGTTTTTCCTACTTTCCTATCGATTTTGTCATTATTTTCACCATTTGTTCAGTTTCCTGTTTTCCTTTATCAATTTTTTATAGGCTTTGTTTTGGTTTTTCTCGATTAAACATTTTTTGACAATTGACATTAATTTATTTATTTGGTTGATTTTGCTGTTTTTAGCTCTTTTGTACATTCTTGTAATATTTAGTTTTCCTATTGTTTTTTTTATCTTTTGTCGTTGATCGCCGTTTAGATATTTTTAATTTTTATAATTACTACATTTTTAATCTTGCCATTTCCTTACTTTTATAAATACTATTGACAAAAATGGCGCTTTTCAGTCATCAAAACTGTCGAAGAGGTATTAAAAACTCCCAAAGTATAAAAAATTCTACGTTTTTTTCCTTCATTTGCACTACAAACAACTAGAGCAAAAAATGGTGCAAAAATATAAAATTTCAGTGTACTATACATAATATCAGTGAACTCCAATGAATTCCTGACATTGACTTTTTTGTACTCAGGCAATACACAGTGATGGGGGCCCGTACGTTGGACCCCCCGGGCCCGTATTTTCTCTATGCGGCCCTGCTTGTATTTCCCTTCAATGTTCGATATTATCGTTCGTATAGTGTATTTCACAAACAATATATGGAATATGGTAAATAGGAAATACTTTCCTTGACATCTAGAGCTATCATAACTCTTTGTCTGTATAACGTGTTATCACTCGTTAAATTTCAACCCAATAAATATATCGTAGAGAAGGAATAGCGAAATCTAAATATTGTCGCAATAAGTAGTGATCTGACCCATTATGTAGATAACATAAATTTTTCTAGGCAATACGCCCACGGTCGGCGGCTGTGTGGAGTGCAAATTGCTTTTGCTTAGAAAACGTAGGATACTTTTGGTAGCTGGTTACCCAGAAAAAGAACCAAAAACTAAACAAGATCTTTTCTTTTTCGAGTGATAGTGTACTCGTAAAATTAACTAAACTATTACTCATACCGGCTTGAACCTTCGTTCGAACCGGTCACAAATCTTGATAGCTCCTGGTTTACCTAGAGTTTATCAACAGCAACAGTCTTTCTCAAGGGTACCTATATTTTTCGACAATTAATCTTTTTTATAAACTACCTACTTTTTCTACTCAATCAGTCTTTTTCAAGACTAAAACATTTTTCAAGAACAAATCAGCCTAAAGAAATATTTAATTCTTCCAACATGCCTGGGTCCTCCCAGAAAGGCCGTGTGCCAAAAATTAAAGCTAAACGGAAAAGGGTATCTTCTCCACCCGAAAATTCAATTGACTGCAGCAACTCATTCGATGTTTTATCCGAATGTGAAGCTGATGAAATTTCTAAATTTCCTCACATTGCGCATAATGCCAATGAAAAGAAAACGCAATCACCTCCGCCTATAACAGTGATGATCTCTGACTTCAAACCCTTTCGAACTGAACTTTCGACGTTCCTTCCGGACGTGAAAGTCTCTTTTCAGATTGGCCGAAGAGGAGAATATCAAGTTACAGCGGAGGAATTGATTGGCCACAAACGACTACTTCAGTATCTTGCGGAGAAATTATATAAATTTTATTCATATGATTTCAAGACAAATAGACCATTCAAGGCTGTCTTGAAAGGGCTACCACAAGGTCAAAGTTTGGATGAAATATCCAACGAATTGAAAAATTTACTTTTCTCCTTCACAAGTTATTCTTATGAAGAGAAAGGCTAGCGGCGAGAACACGCTAGTACGCTCTGGAATTATCCAGGAGCTTTATTTAATTCATTTTAACCGTAATGAGGTTAATAATTTGGAAGTATTTGAAAAAGCACGTTTTATGGTCCACGTGCGAGTAAAGTGGGAACATTATAGACGACACGGGGGCAGAATTCAAAATCTGACCCAGTGTCGTAGATGCCAAGGCTTTGGGTACGGCACAAAAAATTGTCATTTGGATTCCAAATGTATGATCTGTGGTTAAAAATTGAACACGAAAGATACTTATCCGGTGAAAAAAACCACAAAAAGTTTCAAATGCGCTAATTGTAGCGAAAATCGTAAATCGAATTTCTGGGGTTGTCCTGTTCGAGAAAAAATTATAAATTCTCGTTCTAGACAACAAAAACAACAAATAAAAAATGTACCTACTTCTTGAGGTACACTTCAAGAAAACGTCTCCAAACGTGTTAATCCGATTCAAAATAGATTAACAACTTCTTCCGTCACACCATCCTACAATGGTGTGTCATCTTATGCTTCAGTGGCAGGTAACAAGGCCAAAATAACGGCTTCCGTTACCACGCCCACAAATTCGTTTGCGCCTAACGCTTCCTTTAGTCCAATGGATCTAGGTAGCGTAACGGAAGAAAAATTAAAATACTTGCAATACCATATGTTACCTATGATGACTTTAAATAATCATTTAAATTTATTAAATTGGTATGCTGGCTCATTAAAAACGTCCGAAGACGAATTTTTCAACTTCTTGAGGATACATAATGTGCATATAGCCGTTGTGACCGAAACTTTTTTAAAACCAAATATTAAATTGAAGAGTAACTCTAATTTCGTTATTCATCGATTTGATCGAATTGTTGGATTCGGCGGAGGAATCGCAATAGCGGTTAATCGCAGGATCAAACATTCCGTTACGCCGTCTCTTGACACCAAGGTGATCGAGAGTTTGGGTATCCAAGTTGAAACTGATCTTGGTATCATTTTTATTGCTGCAGCCTATTTGCCTTTTCAGTGCACTGGCGAGCAAATTAATTTCTTGAAAGGAGACTTACTAAAACTTACAAGAAATCTGTCGAAATTCTTCATAATCGGTGATTTTAACGCCAAACACCGAGCCTGGAATAATGATCAAAGCAATTCCAACGGTAAACTACTTTTTAATGATTGCTCTGCTGGTTGTTATTCAATTTTGTTCCCGAATGGTCCTACCTGCTATTCGTCTGTAAGGAATCCATCAACAATTGGGTCATTAAGCTATATACAGTTTTCCATTTCATTCGATAAATTTTGGGTCCAATATGCATAATACAACATTATTTAAAAAAAAATCGTTATAATACGTAAAAACGATTGTTTCTGTTTTTTTTGAATCAATCTTATATAAACTTGACAACCATACACAGGAAAACTGCTGTTGTTTACATCTGGCCTATCAAGACAACACCCAAAATGGAAAAAAACTATATTAATTGTATGGTGTTTATGTCAAATAAAAATAACCCTGCGGGAAACCCGGGAAAACATGTGTTCATTTTTTCTGACAGGGCATCATTTGTCGTGAAATTCGAAATGTCAAATCCTTCTGATAATGTCAAATCCAGACTGTCAACATATTTCTTTATTTTAAATTTAAATTTTATTTTCACGTTTCCTGATTCGGAAAAATACATTGTTGCAATCACGAAAATCTGCTTTATCGATGTATGTAATAAAAAAGAGTTTTTTTTTCTCATTTAATGACCCAATTGATTTGGTTTTGACAGATCAAAGTCATATTTGTAGCGAATTGATTACACACGCTGACTTTGATTCTGATCATCTTCCAGTAACTTTTTCACTTTCTCAAGAAGGGACCATTCATAAATTACGTAACGCATTTAGGGGGGGGGGTACGACAAGTTGTGACAAGTTGTGACATAGGGGGGAGGGGGTGTTGACTAGATTGTTACGTAACATGTTTTCATCGAAGAAAAAAAAATTTTTCTTGGAATTTGTTACGTAACAGGGGAGGGGGGGATGGAGAAATTTGTGACAATTTGTTACATAGGGGGAGGGGGGAGTCAATTTTGGGCAATTTTTGCGTTACGTAATTTATGAATGGTCCCGAAGCTGTTTCCAATCCCATTAGCTCAGTGTTCAATTATCACAAAGCGAATTGGAAAGGTACAAAACTTATATTGAGAATAATTTTAATCATGACCTTGATTTACAAAATAAAGCTGACATTGATACGGCATTACAAAATTTAAGTATATCTATAGAAATTTATCAGTACCAACAACACATTCGTTTACGAGCGGTCTATCGAGAAGCAAGTGTTTTTAATGTAGAATACATTTAAGCTTTCAATATAGGGGTCCCGTTTCAAAATATCGGCTGAGGCGCCGCGTCAGATTCTGAACGTTAATAACTTTTAACATACTTAACAGAATGATTTGATTTTTAGGCCAATTTGTTGAAAATATGTTCCTCTATGCTGTATTAAAATTTGAAGTATGTATAACATGCACTAATAACAAAAAAATGTGTTTTGAAAAATCCTTCGAAAACGACTCGGAAAAGTGAAAATTTTCAGCCCATCCCGCACACAGACGTCACTATGGTGGACCAACCGAACAATAAAATAATGAAAAGTTTATATATAGGTCCACTACATGTTTGTTCCTATGATTATTCGCATTGGGTTGCTTGACGAGAGCAGTTGGAAAGACGGCATATTCCTTTGGTTTGGCCATTAGAAGCCGGGCGGAAAGGAAAGGCTCATGCACGGCACGAGAACGAGCGAGAAAGCGATAGTAGTGCATATTAGCGCGATTATATAAATATCTGTCGGTCGGTTTTTCTCATCATTCGTATTCGTTCAAGTACTAGCAAGCAGCCAGTCCACCGGAGGAAAGCAGTTGGCAATGACGAAGGCCGAAAAAGTGCCCCAGCTACTGGTGACTCATCGGAACTGTTGCCCTGCAAGAATTTCGCCCCAACTAAAGGGCAACTAATCTGTAGGCTATCGTTCCAGCGTCTGGTTCGTGAGATTGTACAGGACTGAAAAGTCGAGCTACGCTTACAAAGCTCAGTCGTAATGATGCCCCGAAAAGCCAACGATGCCTACTTGGTCGGTTTGTATTATTAAACTGGCTCACCGTGTCCGCGGGGAGTGCGTCTGAAAACAATAAACGGTTCTTTACAGGACCAATTAATTGTGTTCTCATAAGAGTTAAACTGAAATTTACATTTTATGGTGCATAACAAATAATTTTCAGAAAGCTATATAAGAAATACGAAGTGTGGAAAGAAAGAAAGAGAATTTAAATTATCCTCTCTCGCTCGTTTTCGTGCACTGCTTTTCCTTTCCTTTCTGCTGCTAATACCATCATAACTAAAACGAATGTGCGTGTTCCCCCACCATCTCATGGCCAGTGTTGCCACAATTGCATGTTGCTATTACACTTTGAATTATTTTATCGATCCTCTCTAGTATTGATAAGATATAGAACGTGCAAAGTACACTAGTCACATGCTTTTATTCGAACTTTTTGGCAGCCTCCGTTGATTAACTGCATAAATCGATTTGTTTGTGCAGCTCCTTGCTAGTAGCAAACTAAATAGCCTTTATCATCGCTAACAAATATCACAAAAGAATTTTAATTTGTGAAAATCTTTTCCTTCCTCCTTTTCAAATCTGCAACATTCTCTGAAAATATTGTTTGAATGTTGTTATTGAAAAACTGAACATGCAAGTTTGCTAGCACTGGCCACTAGATTGAAGGCGATGGAAAGACAGAATATTCGTTTTGGTTATACTAGTATTGGTAGCCGAACGGAAAGGAAAGGCGCAGGAATGGCACGAAAACGAGCGAGAGAACGATAGTAGTGCTTTCTCGTGTGTTCATATATGAATATTGGTCGGTCGGTTTTGCTCACCATTCGTATTCGTTCAAGCACTAGCAAGCAGCCAGTCCCCGAAGGAAAGCAGTTGGCAGTGACGACGGTCGGAAAAAGTGCCCCAGCTACTGGTGACTCATCGGAACTGTCGCCCTGCAAGAATTTCGCCCCAACTAAAGGGCATCTAATCTGTAGGCTATCGTTCCAGCGTCTGGTTCGTGAGATTGTACAGGACTGCAAAGTCGAGTTACGCTTACAAAGCTCAGTCGTAATGATGCCCCGAGAAGCCAACGATGCCTATTTGGTCGGTTTGTATTATTAAACTGGCTCACCGTGTCCGCGGGGAGTGCGTCTGAATTATGCTCCCGCAATAAAACAATAAACGGTTCTTTACAGGACCAATTAATTGTGTTCTAATAAGAGTTAAACTGAAATTTACATTTTATGGTGTACAACAAATAATTTTCAGAAAGCTATATAAGATATACGATGTGTGGAAAGAAAGAAAGAGAATTTAAATTATCCTCTCTCGCTCGTTTTCGTGCACTGCTTTTCCATTCCTTTCTGCTGCTAATACCAGCATAACTACAACGAATGTGGGTGTTCCCTCACTATCCCATGGCCAGTATCAGCGCTAACAAATAAGACAAAAGAATTTAAATTTGTGAAAAAAATTTCTTTCCTTCTTTTCAAATCTGCAACATTCTTTGAAAATATTGTTGGAATGTTGTTATTGAAAAACAGAACAAGCAAGTTTGCTAGCACTGGCCACTAGATTGAAGGCGATAGAAAGACAGAATATTCGTTTTGGTTATGCTAGTATTGGTAGCCGAACGGAAAGAAAAGGCACAGGAATGGCACGAAAACGAGCGAGAGAGCGATAGTAGTGCTTTCTCGTGTTTTCATATATGAATATTGGTCGGTCGGTTTTTCTCATCATTCGTATTCGTTCAACCACTAGCAAGCAGCCAGTCCACCGGAGGAAAGCAGTTGGCAATGATGACGGTCCGAAAAAGTGCCCCAGCTACTGGTGGCCCATCGCAACCAACTACCGAACAAGAACTGTCGACATGCCAGTATTTCGCCCCAACTAAAGGGCAACGGAGCAACTAATCCGCTGGCTAACATTCCAGCGTCTGGTTCATAAGGTTGTGTATTACTTCAAAGTCGAGCTACGCTTACAAAACTCAGGCGTAATGAAGCCAGTGATGCCTACTTGGTCGGTTTGTTTGAGGATACAAAATAGTGCGCCAAGTACGTAACTTTCTCGCAAAAGAAATCAAACTGGCTCACAGTGTCCGCTGGGAGTGGGCGTAAATTACAATAAAAGCAACGGTTCTTTTCAGGACCAATCAATTGTGTTCTAGTGAGAGTTAAACTGAAACTTTCATTTTAAGATGTGTAATTTTCAACAAGCAACATAATACGTTGTGTGGAAAGAAGTAGCTTGCACACGGAACAAAAATTTAAATTATCCTCATGCTCGTTTCGTGCACTGCTTTTCCATTCCTTTCTACCGCTATTATCAGTATTACCAAAACGAATGTGCGTGTTCCCTCACCATCCCTCTAGTGATCAGTGTTGCTTCAATTGCATGTGTTTAAGAGAAATGTTGAAGTCACATGCTTCTATTCGAGCTTTTTTGGCAGCCTCCGTGAACTAACTGCATTAAATGATTTTTTTGTGCAGCTCCGTGCTAGTAGCAAACAAAATGGCCCTACCAGTGTCTGATTCGTGAGATTGTGTAGGATTTCAAAGTCGAGCTAAGCTTATAAAGTTCAGCCGTAATGGTACTCGAAGAAGCCAGTCTTGTCGTTTTGTTCGAGGCTACAAAACAGTTCGCCAGGCACGTAACTATCATGCCAAATATATCCAACGATCCAGCGCATCACCATCAACACCAACGCCGATACCAAAGGTTCTTTTCAGAACCACCATTAATACCATAGAGAATTATTTGTAAATTTCCCATTCAAACGTGATCCTGTTGAATATTATTAGATTTAAATTAACGTCTCGAATTGAAATCACGACGCTCCGGTTATGTCACAGACATTACCCACCCATCTTTTTTTATTGTGACCACGACTAACGGTTTAATATAGACACCCCATTTCAATATTTCGGAAGGAACTGAAGGTCGAGTTTGGAAAGTTTGTAACTTTCATTGTACTTAACCAAATTACACATTGTTCGCACTAATGCTTCAGAAATATGACCAGGAATCTTCTATTAGATTTGTAAGTATTTATAATTTACATGAATAAAGAAAAATTGATTTTCAGGAATCAATTATTATCTGTTCTACCATTGACCAGTACTATGCGACTTCCTCATGCTAACAATTCATTTCATCGTTAGCCATCTCCCTCACCAAGGCCAACATCGCCAACAAAAACGGTCCTTTTCAGGACCACCATCATTTTTGTAAAGAATAATTTGAAATATTTCTCGCCCAAATCACCTTTTGTCCGAAAATTCCAATGAGTATCAACATATTTGAAGAACGTGTTCCTTATGTATTCTACATCTCTCCGGTTATGTCACAGACATTACCCACCCATCTTTTTCCAGTCCGCAAGTGTGAGATATAGAATCGTATTGATCCCCGTTCAAGGTTATCTTGCTCATTCTCTACCTCTCGAGGTTTTGAACTTTTTTCTTCTTTTGTGTGTGTGTTAACCGTTAGGCCGCATTCCTCAGCCTTTTGTTCGCGTAGTGAGGATTGAACAATAGCCAGCTATATAAGCTGGACTGGTGCGTCGTGGGAAACAAATTTACAGATAAGTAAAATCTACCTCTTTTGACACATTTACGGCTTATTCCCGTCTGCGTGAGTGCTAACCCCGTGCGTCGACAGTGTCGATGGATCCCTCTCCGAACGGCCAAATGGAGGTGGAATCGACTCCCAATGCTCTCTCCCGACCCAAACAATATCCAGAGCTCTCGACCGGTCCCTTTGTGATATTCTTTCGGCCCAAAACAAAATCGCTGAATTTCTTACAGATTTTGAAAGACCTGACGGAACGATTCTCGGCTGTGACCGAAATAAAAATGGTCCGCTCAAACAGGCTGAGGGTCGTGCTGACTAACTCAAACGATATTGCTTGCTGCGAGCACTTCACGAAGGACTATCACGTGTACATTCCAGCTGTAAAAGTACAGTCTGAAGGCGTTGTCAACGATGAGAGTTTGACATGCGAGGATCTGCTGCAGTACGGGGTAGGCCGTTTTAGAGACCGCTTACTTCAGCCAGTGAAAATACTTGAGTGCAAGCGTTTGCACTCAGTAGTAGTTGCGGGGGATGGTTCAAAAACGTACCCCCAATCAAACTCTTATCGGGTGACATTCGCTGGTACCGCTTTGCCAAATTACGTCCTCTTGCACAAGGTTCGTTTGCCTGTGCGTCTGTTTGTGCCGCGGGTCATGAATTGCACAAAGTGTAAACAATTGGGTCACACAACCACTCATTGTAGCAATAAGGCCCGCTGTGGAAAATGCGGTGAGAATCATATGGACGATTCGTACAGTAAGAATGCTGAGAAGTGTCCTAACTGTGCAGAGAATCTGCATGATATCTCGACATGTCCCACTTACAAACTACGCGGGGATAAACTAAAACGTTTCCTTGTGGGGCGATCCGAACGTTCTTTCGCAGAAATGCTAAAGAAAGTAACGTCACCATCCTCAACAAACATCTATGCTCACTTGCCTCCTTACGAGGGCGAGGCTGATGACCCACAAGAGGGAACATCTACTAGGGGCCTAGAAGTTATAGGAAGAGGAGGAACATTTCCTCTCTTAAAGTTCCTTATAAAGGCCAGAAGGTATCCCTTGACGGGGCTCCGAAAGTCACATCTATTGGAAGTGTTGCAACCAAACCGAGGAGGATTAAGCTCAATGAAGGAGTTCCCAGCACTTCCAGGAACATCCAAATCCCAAGTGTTCCTTTGTTTCAGTTCGAGAATAATCACAGCACTGGAATTATCAAACTCTCGGACATAGTGGACTGGATAATAAAAACTTTCAATATAACTGATCCTATTAAAAGTCCTATGTTAGTTTTGCTCCCTACAGTAAGAACATTTTTGAAGTAGTTGACTGCTAAATGGCCCCTCCTTTCAGCGATTGTATCTTTAGATGGCTAACTCATCGAACGAGGTCACGGATTTGATCACTGTTCTACAGTGGAATTGCAGAAGTATCATCCCGAAAATCGATTCCTTCAAAATTTTAATAAATAGTTTGAGTTGCGATACATTTGCACTATGGGAAACTTGGTTAATTTCAAATATAGATCTCAACTTCCACGATTTTAATATTATTCGCCTGGATCGAGACACCCCCTATGGAGGAGTGCTTTTGGGGATCAAAAAGCGCTATTCCTTCTACAGAATTAACCTTCTCTCGATAACAGGAATTGAAGTTGTCGCTTGTCAAGTAACAACCAAAGGCAAAGATCTTTGCATAGCTTCCATATATATTCCTCCCAACACCGCGATTGGGCACCGCCGGCTACATGACATCATAGAATCCCTGCCTGCACCGCGACTTGATTTAGGAGACTTTAACTCTCACGGTACGAAATAGCCTTTATGCCTTTATGATGATAACCGTTCCTCTTTAATTCACAATATTTGCGACAACTTCAATATGACAATTCTAAACACGGGTGAAATGACACGGATCCCTCCCCTCACCAGCGCACCCAAGTCCATTAGATTTATCTCTTAGCTCGACCTCGCTACAGTTGGATAGCGCGTGGAAGGTAAACCCTGATCCCCACGGTAGCGACCATCTGCCGATCGTAGTCTCTATCACCAACAGCTCAAGACCATTGGAATCAATCAATATTTCGTATGACCTCACACGAAATATCGATTGGAAGAGCTATGCGGCCGCGATATCCGACAACATCGAATCTACCCAAGAACTTCCTCCGGAGGAAGAGTACAGCTTTTTGGCTGGCATGATTCTCGACAGCGCGAATCAAGCTCAGACTAAGCCAGTACCCGGCGCGAACATACAAAAACGTTCTTCTAATCCCTGGTGGGATAAAGAGTGCTCAGACTTATACGCAGAGAAGGCCTCCGCGTACAAGACCTTCCGGAACGACGGGTTACCCGCTAGCTATCGACAGTACGCGACGTTAGACAAGCGAATGAAAAGTTTGATGAAAGCCAAGAATCGCGGTTATTGGCGCCGGTTCCTTGACGGATTAACGAGAGAAACATCGATGAGCACATTTGGGGAAACAGCCCGACGTATGCGAAACCGAAACAGTACTAATGAGAGCGTGGAATATTCAAACCGTTGGATATTCAATTTCGCCAAGAAGGTTTGTTCGTATTCCGCCCCGGCACAGAAGATCTACTGCGTCGCGCCCCCTTACGATAACGCGACCGAAACACCTTTTTCGATGGTGGAGTTCTCACTTGCTTTCTTGTCATGTAACAATAAAGCTCCAGGGCCAGACAGAATCAAATTCAACTTGTTGAAGAATCTGCCAGACTCTGCTAAGAGACGCTTATTTAATAAGTTTCTTGAGGCTAACATTGTCCCACACGATTGGAGACAAGTGAAGGTCATCGCCATCCAAAAACCAGGAAAACCAGTCTCCGATCACAATTCGTATCGACCGATCGCAATGCTGTCCTGTATCCGGAAGTTGTTCGAAAAAATGATCCTATTCCGCCTCGACAATTCGGTCGAAACGAATGGCTTACTCAGATACACAATTTGGCTTTCGCAAAGGCAAAGGGACGAACGATTGTCTTGCGTTGCTCTCAACCGAAACTCAAATGGCCTATGCTAGCAAAGAGCAGATGGCATCAGTATTCCTAGATAAAAAGAGGGCTTTTGATTCAGTTTCTATCAACATTCTTTCAGAGAAGCTGCACCAGCATGGTCTTTCAGCAAATTTAAACAACTTGTTACTAAACTTGTTGTCGGAAAAGAACATGCATTTTTCGCATGGTGACTTATAGACATCACGATTTAGTTACATGGGCCTTCCCCAGGGCTCAGGTTTAAGTCCTCTGATATACAATTTCTATTTCAACGACATTGATGAATGTCTTGACAATTCCTGCACGTTAAGGCAACTTGCAGCCGATGGCGTGGTTTCTGTAACGGGACCCAAAGCTGTCGATCTACAAGGACCATTACAGAATACCCTGAACAATTTGTCTGCTTGGGCTATTAAGCTGGGTATCGAATTCTCCACGGAGAAAACTGAGCTAGTTATATTTTCAAGGAAGCGTGAACCAGCACAATTACAGCTTCTACTAATGGGTCAAACTATAGCTCAGGTCTTCACAGTAAAATATCTAGGGTCTGGTTCGACTCGAAAGGTACTTGGGGATGCCATATTAGGTATCTGAAACAGAAATGCCAACAAAGGATCAACTTTCTTCGTACAATAACCAGAACGTGGTGGGGTGCCCACCCAGGAGACCTAATTAGGTTGTATCAAACAACGATACTGTCGGTAATGGAATACGGATGCTTCTGCTTTCGCTCCGCCGCGAACATACATTTCATCAAACTCGAAAGAATTCAGTATCGTTGTTTGCGTATCGCCTTAGGATACATGCAGTCGACCCATACGATGAGTCTCGAAGTCCTGTTGGGCGTTCTCCCGCTTAAAAATCGATTTTGGGAACTCTCATATCGATTGCTCATTCGCTGCGATATCTTGAACGCGGTGGCGATTGAAAATTTTGAAAGGCTTGTTGAGCTCAATTCTCAGACCCGTTTCATGTCCCTGTACTTTGACTACATGGCGCAGAATATTAATCCTTCTTCTTACAATCCAAACCGTGTCCATTTCATAAATACTTCTGAATCTAGTGTTTTCTTCGACACATCCATGAAAGACGAGATTAGTGGAATTCCGAACCACATACGCCCTCAAGTGGTTCCAAACATTTTTTATAATAAATTCCGAAAAGTCGACTGTTCTAAGATGTTTTATACTGACGGATCAAACATCGAAGGGTCCACTGGCTTGGGTATTTTCAATCAAAAGTTCACCGCCTCCTACAAACTCAGTGACCCAGCCTCAGTTTACGCCGCAGAGCTAGCTGCTATTCAGTATACCCTTGGAGTCATTGACACATTACCCGCAGACCATTACTTCATCGTCTCGGATAGTCTTAGTTCTATTGACGCTATTCGCTCGATGAAACATGGAAAGCATTCCTCGTATTTTTTGGGGAAAATACGGGAGCTACTGAGTGCTTTATCTAAAAAATCTTTCCAGATTACCTTGGTGTGGGTCCCTTCTCATTGCTCCATTCCGGGCAATAAGAAGGCGGACTCCTTAGCTAAGGTAGGTGACCTTGAAGGTGACGTTTTTGAAAGAGCAATTTGCTTCCACGAATATTTCAGTATTACTCATCAGAGAACTCTCGAAAGTTGGCAATCCTCGTGCAGTAATGGGGAGCTAGGAAGGTGGCTACATTCGATAGTCCCTAAGGTATCCACGAAACCTTGGTTCAAGGGAATGGATGTGGGTCGTGACTTCATTCGTGTGATGTCGCGACTCATGGCAAACCATTACATCTCCGACGTATTGGGCTCGTGGAGAGTGGTATCTGCGCTTGTGGCGACGGCTATCACGACATCGAGCACATTGTCTGGGCATGCACCGAGTACAGTTCCGCCAGGTCTCGGCTTATGGACACCCTCCGGGCCCGAGGAAGACCACCCAACGTCCCGGTTCGAGATGTGTTGGCAAGCCGCTCTATATGTCCCTTATATACATCTTCGTAAAAACCATCAATATCCAACTTTAACTGCCCCTTTTCCTTATCATTCTCAGAAGCCCTCTCTTCCACCTGTACCATACATCCACGATGGTTTGATGCGACTCCAAGGCAACACAAAACATCCCTGTCGAATGAGCCAACAAACACGGGACCTACAGCACGAACATCACACGCACAACTCGAAATGTAGCCGATCAACATCTGAGCCGCACTACGAAATCGTCTGGAGAAACCCTTGTCATCTTAAGGAGGACCACCCGGCGTCCCAGTACATGATTCTTCCTGTTGAAGACCACCCTGATTCTGTAATCCATCCGTTGATCTCCCGAAGCGTGAAACTGAAATAATGTTCTCCCTCTGCCATCTTTGTCCACCCTACTTCCACTGACTCTCATAGACAGAAGCAACACCCCTTCCCCCCCATATATCTTCACGAAGCATTTAGCTCTTCCTGTCTTTTCTATTTTTACCTATTATATTATATGATCTCGTTGAAAATGCCCAACTCTACTACCACATAAAATAACTCTAATTAATATCCCCGAATCTTTACAAAATTTAATCACGCCCTCTAGTTATTTCTACTTTTAAGATAGTCGTAAAAAATTTCCCCCTTAGTTAAACATTATTTGCTCCAATAATCTCATTGCTAAAAATATCAAACTATATTGCCATAAATGACCCCCCTAATCTAACGAAAATTATATTACCCCTATGTGTATATATATATATATATATATATATATATATATATATATATATATATATATATATATATATATATATATATATATATATATATATATATATATATATATATATATATATATATATATATATATATATATATATATATATATATATATATATATATATATATATATCTAATAAGCTACCCGTTAAAGCAGGCGTCCCTTAACGATCAAGCGTCGCACCAATACTAAACAATATTTTGATTGAACCTATGATCTTCCAAATCTACCTACAGGCTGTAAAAAGTCATTGGTAGGAGTCTTCGAATTATCTGCAGTCGACTGCAACTGGAAAATTTCCGCTAATGCGGCAAAAACACAATTGATTGTGTTTCCGCATAAGCCAAGAGCTTCTTCTCTTAAACCAAATAATAACCATATTATTAAATTTAATGGTTTGAATTTAACGTGGTCAGATCAAGTTTAATACTTGGGTTTGATTTACGATAAAAAACTCCCTTTTAAGGATCACATTAAAGGAATCCAAACAAAATGCAACAAATATATAAAATGTTTATACCCTCTTATAAATAGGAATTCTAGGCTCTGCCTAAAGAACAAATTATTAATTTATAAACAAATATTTAGACCGGCAATGCTATATGCAGTGCCAATCTGGGCAAGTTGATGTGCTACTAGGAAGAAAACGCTTCAAAGGATTCAGAATAAAATTCTGAAAATGATTTTGAAGCATCCTCCCTGGTTTAGCACAAATGAGTTGAACAGACTCACAAACATAGAAACATTACAACAAGATGGTACAAGATGGAAACCCGAGCAACACCAGTTGTTGACTAGCAGTTTCAGTAGCATAATTCGTTACATAAAGCTATATGGCAACTATTATTGCGCTGGTTTAGCAACCCAAAAAGCGCACGTGTAAAAGCCTTTGCTTATGCAACTAACCGCTGTCGTTGTTTGTTAGAAGTGCTGCTTGGGAAGGTGGATACATTTACAGGTCGCATCGCTTGCTTGGAACAAATCCTAGACCTTATACCCTTCCAAACCAGCAACTCCGTGACACATATGGAAGAGCCAGATGAATCGTCGTCCTAGGATTGGTATGAATTCCTACTTACCATTTCCTAAGCAACTCTTATTAGATAATCAGCAGTCAAACATGATGGAAGTCAGTGTGCAATCCTCTAGAATCATCGTCACAACGCAACGCAACGTAATAAGCATTTATGCAAAAATTTAAGATGGCCATTTTTATTGATATCTTTACTCTTGAACCATCCTAGTTCGCCATACAAACTTTGGATTTAAACTGTGAAGTCCCGTTCCAATTTTTGAAGTAGAATACTTCTAACGTTTCAATATGGGGGCCCGTTTCAAAATATCGGCTGTGGCAGTCGCGTCAGATTTTGAACGTTAATAACTTCTATCATACTTAATAGAATGATTTGAGGTTTAAGGGACCACTTCAACGGAAAAATTATATCGACGATGAAAGTATTTTAGGAACACTGTTGATTACTTTGATGGGTTATGGCAAGACACGCATTACAAATAAATGAGCGTTACATCTGAAAAGGTCCTTTAGTTGTAACACAAATTAATAACATGCGAATAATGTCGATTTTGCATGAAGCTGATCTCAGATGCGTGCCTAAAGTTTTTTCAGCATTGAACAAAAAACCGAATTGGGTTCTTACATGAATTGCAGCATGGATTCCTTTTTATCACCACTGGTGTTGTGTGAATCCACTCAGCTTCTTCAAAAACGATTGGAGAAATGAAGTAGGTTTTCAAACTGATTTCTAAAGAAAAATTATATAGGAGAATCGAAGAATTCAATGCAAGTCAGTTGCAATGTAATTGACTGTGACGACGCTTTCCAGATACTAAGTTGCCTTTTCTTCCAATAATCATCTGCCAAGCATTACTGATACCAGCTGGAAACTTTCACGTCAATACAATACAGCGTTTACCCCTGTGTGTGGAGCGTATAGCTAATTTAAAAAAAAACGACTGTTTATAAGTCCTTGGGTATAATTAGTTTTGCTTCAACAGATTTTTTATTGTAGAAGTTTTCAACCATAACTCCTTGTTCAGGGTTAGGAAAACCCGTGCGATGGTTTCGAATCGGACCCAGGTGAGCTGCGTACCACACTATCCATTTATAAACTATATTGTATCCGCGCCTTTCAAGAGATTTCGAAGCAGACATTCAGTATATAGGACAATTGCAAGAAATGAACACCACGACACTGAAAGTATTTGCAGATCGGTTCATGAACATACGACGAAAGTCTCATTGGATGTCTATTGCTGCGTATCTAGTCCTCATAGTCGATGACCGTACGTCGTCCTAGGAAAGGAAGACTCTACATATCACCTGCAATCTTGTCGATTTTTTTCGCCCGCTGACCATCTCTTGTCCTTCTTATTCAAGCAGTTGTCGCAATTCGTGTTCCATACGTTGTCTTCATGGTTTATGTTATATCTGCTGCCCACCATAAAGGTTTCACAATACCTCCCACTCGAAAACACTGAGGGTGCTTTGGTCCTTTGGCAGCACTACAATATCACTAGCCTCTGTCTCTTCTCCGTGTTTCTGAGGTTCGCATGGTACTTGGTCGTTTCTTACCGAACATGCTATTCACTTGACTAGTACCATGACTGAATGTTATAAACCACACCATTACGTGGATTTGTTTCAAAATTTTGTCTTAGAAGGGTTACTAGCTACAAAAACAATTGTTCAGTTATTTATAATATAACAAACAAGACCTCGCATTGTTTACTCACCCACCAGCTCTCGATCATACGCTGCTGTAACCCTTTACCGATATTGAAAACGTGCCTGACCTGGCAGTACAGAGATATGTATAGAACTGGTCTTTCAAAACAGTAATGAAATGTCCGAGGTCCATTCAAAAAGAATTCATGAATTCAGTACATTTGCATCCGATGTTCCGTTTTGCGTCGAATCTTGGGAACGATGGATTTACTTTGTTTTTGTTGACGCCTAAATTGACACATTTTGACGATTTTTTGCGTACAACATATGGCAAAAGGGCGTAATCGTACACCATGCTCCTGCACACAGTCCGTAAGGTGAACGAAAAAAATGGTAATCCTCGTAAGTAGTTGAAAATAACGATCTATATCAAACGAATATATTAATTTTATTCGTCAAACGTGGCTGAATTTTCCATGACAATACACCTCGTTTGTTTCGATTGATTGTGCCAAGCATGCATGCAATGAACCATCAATTTGAATACGCTTGTATGGTACCCGGTAAACTTGAGTTTATCTTTTGTTATACAGAATACTTACAAAAGTCACATGTTATGTGTCGTGCAATATGATAGATGTCGGCTTATTACATTGCAATTATTATACTGATACAAATTTATCTCCGAAATAAACATACAGTTACATTACAGGTACAATGTACAACAATGCCCTTAGTAGCACGTGAAAAAATAAAACATCATTTCCCCAAAAGTAATATAAACCCTTTTCAACTTGCGGCCTAGATTTAGAATTTGACATCAATGCAAGTCAAGTCATTTGTATCAACAAACAAGCGAAACTGTGGCTAGCTGGCCATGAGATATGATTTTATCAAAAAAGCTTTCACGCTGTAATAAACGATCGATAATGAATGGTCAATTATGCTAGCAAATGTTCATAGCTTTATTTCAAAGAAATGAGATAAACGCTTACCTGTATTACTTTTTCCGAAATAAAACTTACTCTCAAAGACTTATTTCATGTTTACATTTTACTATGATGCAATATGTGTGTTTCGCAAGATTACATATCCAATTTTGACCACAATCTAATGATTTTCACGTAGTGCTCGAAAGCCTTCTGATATGCTATAGTGTTGCCGATGGACATGTAAACAAACATGTTTTTACACTAAACTTACGGACAGGAAATTTCTGTTTCGGCACTATTTTCCAGGGAACTATAAATTAGGAAAGCTTCTAATACTTATCATAAAGGGATCAAGGTATGTTGAGTGAGTTCTATTATTTACTTACGGAGATAAATGACCCAGAGTGCTGCAGTGTCAGAGAGCGCCATACTGCGGCGATCTGAACTGAGATGCAGATTTTTGGGACAGGAAATCTTCGTAACGGATAAACATTTTGATTCGCTGAGCGTTTCTTAATGTTTCTCGACTTTTATTTTAGGTATCAAAGAATAATGGAGGCAATGCACATTACCAATGCATAGGAAAACGTGAAAACATACAGATGCGCTATTATCACAGATAACATTGAAGTGGTCCGTTAAGGCAATTTTATCGAAAATATGTTCCGCCATGTAGTATTAAAATTTGGAATATGTATAACATGCATTAATACCGAAAATACTGTGTTTTAAAAAATCTTTCAAAAACTACCGAAAATGGTAAAAAATTTCAGCTCATCTCGGCCAGAGCTGTCAATATCGTGCACCAACCGAACACTAATGAATAATAATGAAAAGTTTTAAATATAGGTCCGCTACAGATTTGTTTCTATCAACATTCGTATTTGGTTGCTTGGCGCGAACGGATGGCTGTACAATACCGAGAAATATTTGTGAGCTGTACACGACTGGTGGATGAATCAGTTTGTGTTGAAACGTGCTACTAGCAGAAGCCATCATTTTCATTTCTGATAGATGTAAGATAGCATAAACACATGAAAAAAACCGATTTCAAATCATCTGACTGAAGCTCGTTGGTTCCCGCTAATTTCATGAACCAGAAGAACTGGTCAGAAAGAATTTCAGTCGGTTTTAGCAAGTCCACTTGTCAGATGTCAACACCGGGAGAGAAGGTGATTATTAGGATTCATCTCCGTGGATTAATTTGTGCACCTCCGTGTTAGAAAGCAGGAACAATTGGAACAAAAATCTCCCACCCGGAGAAATTTTCTTTGGCAAATAAATTAGCCCTTATCAGCGCTATCATTCCATTAGAAAGAATTAAATTTGAAAATCTTTTCTTTCGCCAACTATTAATGTGACTACGACTAACGTTTCAAAATAGAAGCCCCATTTCAAAATTTCGGAAAAAACCGAAGATCGCGTTTTGAAAGTTTGTAACTTTCATTGTACTTAACCAAAATACACAATGTTCAAACCAATCAGTCAGAAAAATAATCAGGAATCTTGTATAAGATTTCTACGTATGTAGAACTTGCATGAATAAAGAAAAAATTAAAGGGTTGTGTACAAGACACGACCACGATGATATTAAAAATGCGACCATTTTTGTGAGCCATCCATATTTTTCGTGGATACATCCTGTAATGCCATCGATTTATTTAGGACTACACACAAAAGGTAACAAATCGTATCCTCTACGGAATCTACTACAAAATTGTTTTGATTATTTCCCAACTGTGGAACATCAAACGGTAGTGGAAAAGGGAACACCCAGGTGGATATGTTGCCGCACGCCTTGCCTGCTTGAAGGTTGGATGCTGAAAGAGGCTGAGGCTGTGTTAATGGCGGATGCAACGATGAGCGTGGTAGGTGCCATCAGCATGAATGCACACGCACAGGGTTGCCGGTTTATGTTCAGCATGCGTTACACTGTCCGAATATCTCAACTCGTACCACACATTCGCCTTCTTCTAAAAAAAACTACTGAAATACTTCAATTGAATGAATAACTCTAAATTAGAGCATTTCCCTTATCAGGGCATTTTCCTGTTGTATCACCCCTCGGTAACTCTCGCAGTCCAACCAGCATTCCGGCCAATTTTCCCGGTTGAACTTAACTAGGGTGCTGCTGCATCCCAGTAATGGAAATGGGTTTAAATACATTTCGGCGAGCGGAAGTCTGTTAAAACTTTGTTCTGGGCTACTCACCGTAACTCGTCTACAACTCGCCGTAATAGTGTGGGATGGGTTGTCAGTTTGGAAATGTCAATAAACTACCATATCAGAGTCCACACACTGAGATGCGTCACTGCGCTATCTTACGGTTACCGTTCCAAGGTACAAGATAGAAAGGTGGATACATTTTTGCGACTTTTAGGATCTTATTTGCTAAATTAATAATGGCGACTGGTCCGCTAATAAGTAAATATTTAAACTTTTATCCGATCAGCACAAAGTGCTGTACCACGTGTTTTAGTTCCTCCTTTGCATTTTATAATGAACCACAATTGGGGCCAAGAAACCTGTTGGTGTAAATACATACAAATACAAATCTTCCTGGTAATTTAAGGAGAGTAAGAAAATTAAAAAAGAACACTCGCTGTCACACTCATATAATGTGCATATATTACATACCTTACTACCGTTTGTGCGAAATAAACAAACTGTATTGAACTATAAGTAAACATATACATTGAGGGCATACTAGGAAATGCATAAAAATCACATAAAAAAAGAGACGGGAACAGAAAGTATGTCTCTGCATATTTTTGTTTCTCAGTGTAGGCTAACCGGCCAGAACTTCAATCCTGGCGCGCTTTAATATATCGACTCTGCTCTACGCCACGAAGGCTTTGTTTTTCCAATGTGGTATATACAGGTATGGCGAAGATGGCACTTTGGTATTGGTAAGATGAATCATACATGAGTGGTGTGAGTGATCACAGAATAAAACCGACTTACTTTCGTCATACCGTTTGTTACGCTCCCATTGAATCGTGTGAATGCTATGACGTCGACCCGTCGTGCTTCTGGATTGTTTACATATTTTTGGTTGCCAACACTATATCAAACCGTGTGTTCTGCCACACCTGTATATGTTTGCATTGTTGTTTTGCAGGTCTGTCAAATCGGTTTTCAGTTCTTTAACAGAAGAATGTGCAGAAAAAGAACACCATTAAATTTATTCATTCTATTCTCATTTCCTTAAACTACTATCGATTAAATCATCAGCTGATCGGAAATAGTCATACAGGAACATCGGTGTTCGTTTTTCACGCGTTAGACGCTCCGGCATTTCCAAACACGGCTCATCCGTTTTTGGCCATCTGCGTTAAGTGCGGTAGTGCAGTTTTGTGTATTACGCCACGGTTGAACATTTTTGTTTGTGATATCGTGGGATACTTTCCCATACTTGTCTCTAAAGGTAAGACTGCCATTCTGTTCTTCCATGACCGTGTTCCTGGTTGAAGAAAAACGAGAATCACCTTTTGAACGGTTGTACCTTTCAATTACAACTTCATCTCGGCTTAACCCTGCAATGGCAAGCACCACAACGGGGATCTTCACGTTTGGCAAGCTTGATTTCACGGTCTGTGCGTTGCAGAAGATTCTCTTAATTTTACGCACTTACATCATTTCTTCGGGTGGAACAGTTTTGTCAATGCTGAAATTGACCTTCATTCGTGGCATTTTTGGAAACTGCTTTTTGTTCTGAAGTATCTCACACTGGTTGATTGTTTCCTATGTGTAACAGTCCCGTATCACTTGATGACCTTGTTTTCGGTACAGCGGGGAAAACTGCGACAATACCTGGCTTGGATCCTTCAACTACAATCTCTGCTTTGATTGTACACTCGATGCCCATTGGCTTGAGAGATCCACGCGCATGCGACTCCCTGTAGGGCTCTCCAATGACTTCTAGTTTAGCTGCTCCCGATCGGACAACTCGCTTTAGTTGAGTCCAGTCATTCGTCCAATAACGTTATCTTCCTGAGTCAAGGCAGAAACGTATGGGGGTGGATGACCCAATTGTACAAGCAAATACGACGTCCTCAAGTGAGAGGATATTGTCATCTGGCACGTTGGATTTGTCCGGTAATCTGTTGTGGCTTTGCCTGCACTGCATAACGTTGATTCATTGCAGTTACGACTTAGTGCTGGGCATTGTCCGTTTCTATGATTGAAAAGGGAGCATCGAGTGCATTTCAAACGCCGACCTTGTGACCGTCGTTTGAATTCATCACTGCGGGTTGTCTACTGCCTTTGTCACCAACGCTTATGATTTGATTGGTCGTATGATGATCGATTATGACAGCTTCTGAGCTCCAAAACGTTGGATTCGTCTCGCTGTCTGCTTTTGGACCCGAAAACTTTGTTCATCGTCGCTGACTGAACGATGAATTTCATATCGGGACCATATGTCCTAACTTGCTACACCAGTTCTCGATTTCTGAGGCTCGTCAGGAGCTGTGCTCGTACAAACCTGTCCTCGTCTTCGAAACTGTAGTTGTCTGAACAAACTTGCATGGAAAATAACAGTAGATTCGCCGTTCTCTTGCCTCATTCTCGAAAACGCTTCGTTTTCGGCGGCAGTATCCGTCATTGATTGCAAGTAATTTTGAATGTTCGCCACAAATGTCAAGTAACAGATTGTATTCTCTAAGCACCGGCGCAATTTAGCAGCTTTTACGATACCTTGCAACTCCTCGCCCATGGAAAGGAAAAATAGCGGTGTCCTTTTGACGGGGTCGATTACATTACTAAGGAAGGCCGCTATTTCAAAATTCTCAACTTTGTGGTTGCACTCCTCCCACATTTTGTTTGCCGCAATTCCACTGGGAAAGGGTTTTCAGTGGTCCCATCGAATGCTTGAGGAAGAGCATTCCCAGCTGCTATGTTGATGAACGTCGTTCGAGAGCTTCCAGCTTTTGTCGACCTCATCATTCGGTATTGGATCGATTTGGAAATGGGTCAGTGTTAATGTTCGCGATCGTCTTCTCCATATGATCAAAACGATCAGCGTTGATGCGGTCCGCTGGTATCATGCTAAAATCGGAGAGGTATTGGACGGTGGTCTAGGTGATTAATTATTCGAATTACATATGCTTTCCACAGTACAAACGCTACCGGTATCTGTTCTGCTATCTACGTCGCCAGACGAGCCATCGTTATCACTGCTCGATGTCTTGGTACAATACTATTTCTGTATCCACAATATTAGTTTGGCTTTCGGCGATTTGGCCGAACAACGTCATCCGATTCTGAGTCGGCAATGTGACGGACATAATTGCCCGCGTTTGACATTTTTGTTTGTTGTATTTTTGCACGCTTACTTTTTGTTATCTGTAAAGTTATATGAAAAATAATCGCCCTGCTTATTCTGGAGCACGATTCTAAGATCCGCTTCACTTTCTATTATTATAACAGCGCGACTGAATGAGTTTTCACTACAGTCAGCGCGGTTTTTTTTCATACCGCTTTGCACGGTTTTTTAACCTGCTTTTCAGGGTCTTTTGACCCGCTCTGCGCGGTCTCCCGACCCGCTCGGCGCGGTCTCCCGACCCGCTCTGCGCGGTCTCCCGACCCGCTCTGCGCGGTCTCCCGACCCGCTCTGCACAATCTTACGGCCTACTTAGCGCGGTGGCCCGCTCGTTATTACTGTTCGGAGCAGCGCGATCGTCTAGGTCCGCTCAATGCTAGCTTCTGTTTCAGAATAATGCGATTATGTTTTTTCCGTTACATAACCTACTTTTCAAAGCATCTATGTTTTTTTTTCTCTTGTTCGCACTTTCACTATTCTTTCTGCATTTTCGGTTCTGAGTGGTCCCTTTTCGCACGTTAGAGTTTAGTTATTGAAGATTTTAATTCGGGATTTGTGTTGCAAGAAAAAAAAGGCAACACCTGGCAGGATCGCCATTGTGGAACATCAAACGGTAGTGGAAAAGGGACCACCCAAGTGGATATGTTGCCGCACGCCTTGCCTGCTTGAAGGTTGGATGCTGAAAGAGGCTGTGTTAATGGCGGATGCAACGATGAGCGTGGTGAGGTGCCATCAGCATGAATGCACACGCACAGGGTTGCCGGTTTATGTTCAGCATGCGTTACACAGTCTGAGTATCTCAACTCGTACCACACACCAACAAATCGCGCAACAATCTGTTTGTTCTGTACAGCACTGCGCAAATAATTGATGTTGGAAAACAAATCGGCATCTTTAGTTGCCAAACACTTAGAAACGATCAAAGCATTTTTCCGTCAATGTCACTTTTCTGGACAAATTTTTGTAGGTATTTTCTTGCTTCCGTCCAATTGGTCAGTTTATTTGTTTTATCGTACATTTTTCGGATATTATTATAGAAAATAACTAACCCGATAATCAGGAATCAGAATATATTGGCTTAAATGGCACGTTCCCCGTATGTAGTCGGGGATTTATGCCTCGATAAGAGGGAAGTTATTTTCCAAAGCACGAAATGGAAATTTCAATTGTAATTCTTCTGAGAACGATTTTGTGGTCCCAATAAGGACCGTTTGTTGTGATTATTATTTCGACGTTTCCTTAATAATGCGACTTATGTAAACGTCTAGTGATGGAGGTAATTTTTAGAGTGCCTTTGTTTGATGCTGCTAACGTAGTGTATTCCTTCCAGGAACTAACGAAGCGGGTCGCCGGCGACAAGCGAACTGATTTCAACGATGATCAAATGCAAACTGAAAACAATTTCCTATAGACAGTTCGTTTTACCTATCTCAGATGTTGTTTCGTCGTCAAAAAGGCGGCGCCAACAAATAAATCACCAATCAAAGCACGGCTAAAAAATGATTTTACAAAATCATTTCTATCAAATTTTACGGTAATCGTATCCTCTACGGAATCTGCTACACAATCGTTGTGATTTTTTCCCAAACCACGCAAGAATCTGTTTGTTCCGTACAGTACAGCGGCAATTATTGGTCGTTTGTTTATGAGAATCATTTAGGTACATACGTCCGTACACTACTCGTCGACCATCAAGTATCGAATGATAAGGCAAAAAGGAAATTCAGCACATAGATTTATAACTTTTCCTTGTTTGATTGACCTCTTAAATGCTCTGTATTGGCGGCTCTGCTCGGACAAGCCGTCTCGTGTATGCACATTTCTCCCTTTTTCGTGAAATTTTTCAATTTCAATTCAATCGATTTTCAATAGAATACTTATATAGTACATCAAACTTATTAACAGTTATATTCAGGTGTTTCTGAATCGATTGGTGTATAAATTATTGAAATCCATCAACTAATTGCGAAGTTATAACCGTACAAACCTTATATAGTTTCGTTACATAGGAGATTTTCAAAATCTAGAATGACACCCAGCCCCAGATAGTGGAGTAAGACTTTTTTAATGTCAAAAGACGAGCATGTAATGTCTGACAACAGAAGTGTTATGAAGTTTCAATTGAAAATTCTTGCAATATAATTAATTTGGGCCTGAAAAGGACCATTGGTTTGTTTTATAGTGGGAGGAAAATTCCGTTCATTTCCGACAACGGCGAATTTCTCACAGGGCGAAAATTCCTGTTCCGTAGAATTTGGCTCCTCAACGTGATTACGTTCAATAGCATTAGATTTGAATGAACGCCCCGAAATGTACTCTGGTTATGTCGCAGACATTACCCACCCATATTTTTTAACTAACTCGAAAAATAATTTCAAATTTCAACCCTCTACACATCACTAGCAGACTGAGCAATGAGTGAGTGACGTGCGCACTCACCTACCTCTGATGCTTTATTCTGTTTTTCTTGTTTATGAGTGTGCATCTGTTGAGCGCCCGATCGGCCAAAGCCAAGTGACTATGGTATCTCACATGTTCGTATTTTTTCACTCTTACGCTCACCTTGGATCGCTGCCATTTAGTACTATGCTATATTTCACCCTAAGGAGGAAAATTTGGTAAAAACCAAAATTTCTCACTAGGGTGAAAATTTGTTGGTAAAAACCAGTCTTTGTACAGGAGGGCACAAATCCTTATTTCATACTATGTTGCGTTTCGGCTTCGCCTCTTCAGAAACCGACACTAACGTATTGTCGGAATAGATTAGCGCCGGCTTGACGCAAATCCCTTAAAACTAAAACACACTATGTGTTTCAATCAAACGACTGATCAAACGTGATGTCCCGTTCGAGCAGAAGTTCTGTTTATGCCGATGAGACACAAGTGAAGCCGAAACTTGTCTTGGCTTAGCAGGCCTATGCGAAAGCACTATGCTATATTTCACCCTAAGGAGGAAAATTTGGTAAAAACCAAAATTTCTCACTAGGGTGAAAATTTGTTGGTAAAAACCAGTCTTTGTACAGGAGGGCACAAATCCTTATTTCATACTATGTTGCGTTTCGGCTTCGCCTCTTCAGAAACCGACACTAACGTATTGTCGGAATAGATTAGCGCCGGCTTGACGCAAATCCCTTAAAACTAAAACACACTATGTGTTTCAATCAAACGACTGATCAAACGTGATGTCCCGTTCGAGCAGAAGTTCTGTTTATGCCGATGAGACACAAGTGAAGCCGAAACTTGTCTTGGCTTAGCAGGCCTATGCGAAAGCACTATGCTATATTTCACCCTAAGGAGGAAAATTTGGTAAAAACCAAAATTTCTCACTAGGGTGAAAATTTGTTGGTAAAACCAGTCTTTGTACAGGAGGGCACAAATCCTTATTTCATACTATGTTGCGTTTCGGCTTCGCCTCTTCAGAAACCGACACTAACGTATTGTCGGAATAGATTAGCGCCGGCTTGACGCAAATCCCTTAAAACTAAAACACACTATGTGTTTCAATCAAACGACTGATCAAACGTGATGTCCCGTTCGAGCAGAAGTTCTGTTTATGCCGACGAGACACAAGTGAAGCCGAAACTTGTCTTGGCTTAGCAGGCCTATGCAAAAGCACTATGCTATATTTCACCCTAAGGAGGAAAATTTGGTAAAAACCAAAATTTCTCACTAGGGTGAAAATTTGTTGGTAAAAACCAGTCTTTGTACAGGAGGGCACAAATCCTTATTTCATACTATGTTGCGTTTCGGCTTCGCCTCTTCAGAAACCGACACTAACGTATTGTCGGAATAGATTAGCGCCGGCTTGACGCAAATCCCTTAAAACTAAAACACACTATGTGTTTCAATCAAACGACTGATCAAACGTGACGTCCCGTTCGAGCAGAAGTTCTGTTTATGCCGATGAGACACAAGTGAAGCCGAAACTTGTCTTGGCTTAGCAGGCCTATGCGAAAGCACTATGCTATATTTCACCCTAAGGAGGAAAATTTGGTAAAAACCAAAATTTCTCACTAGAGTGAAAATTTGTTGGTAAAAACCAGTCTTTGTACAGGAGGGCACAAATCCTTATTTCATACTATGTTGCGTTTCGGCTTCGCCTCTTCAGAAACCGACACTAACGTATTGTCGGAATAGATTAGCGCCGGCTTGACGCAAATCCCTTAAAACTAAAACACACTATGTGTTTCAATCAAACGACTGATCAAACGTGATGTCCCGTTCGAGCAGAAGTTCTGTTTATGCCGATGAGACACAAGTGAAGCCGAAACTTGTCTTGGCTTAGCAGGCCTATGCGAAAGCACTATGCTATATTTTACCAACAAATTTTCACCCTAGTGAGAAATTTTGGTTTTTACCAAATTTTCCTCCTTAGGGTGAAATATAGCATAGTGCTTTCGCATAGGCCTGCTAAGCCAAGACAAGTTTCGGCTTCACTTGTGTCTCATCGGCATAAACAGAACTTCTGCTCGAACGGGACATCACGTTTGATCAGTCGTTTGATTGAAACACATAGTGTGTTTTAGTTTTAAGGGATTTGCGTCAAGCCGGCGCTAATCTATTCCGACAATACGTTAGTGTCGGTTTCTGAAGAGGCGAAGCCGAAACGCAACATAGTATGAAATAAGGATTTGTGCCCTCCTGTACAAAGACTGGTTTTTACCAACAAATTTTCACCCTAGTGAGAAATTTTGGTTTTTACCAAATTTTCCTCCTTAGGGTGAAATATAGCATAGTGCTTTCGCATAGGCCTGCTAAGCCAAGACAAGTTTCGGCTTCACTTGTGTCTCATCGGCATAAACAGAACTTCTGCTCGAACGGGACATCACGTTTGATCAGTCGTTTGATTGAAACACATAGTGTGTTTTAGTTTTAAGGGATTTGCGTCAAGCCGGCGCTAATCTATTCCGACAATACGTTAGTGTCGGTTTCTGAAGAGGCGAAGCCGAAACGCAACATAGTATGAAATAAGGATTTGTGCCCTCCTGTACAAAGACTGGTTTTTACCAACAAATTTTCACCCTAGTGAGAAATTTTGGTTTTTACCAAATTTTCCTCCTTAGGGTGAAATATAGCATAGTGCTTTCGCATAGGCCTGCTAAGCCAAGACAAGTTTCGGCTTCACTTGTGTCTCATCGGCATAAACAAAACTTCTGCTCGAACGGGACGTCACGTTTGATCAGTCGTTTGATTGAAACACATAGTGTGTTTTAGTTTTAAGGGATTTGCGTCAAGCCGGCGCTAATCTATTCCGACAATACGTTAGTGTCGGTTTCTGAAGAGGCGAAGCCGAAACGCAACATAGTATGAAATAAGGATTTGTGCCCTCCTGTACAAAGACTGGTTTTTACCAACAAATTTTCACCCTAGTGAGAAATTTTGGTTTTTACCAAATTTTCCTCCTTAGGGTGAAATATAGCATAGTGCTTTTGCATAGGCCTGCTAAGCCAAGACAAGTTTCGGCTTCACTTGTGTCTCATCGGCATAAACAGAACTTCTGCTCGAACGGGACATCACGTTTGATCAGTCGTTTGATTGAAACACATAGTGTGTTTTAGTTTTAAGGGATTTGCGTCAAGCCGGCGCTAATCTATTCCGACAATACGTTAGTGTCGGTTTCTGAAGAGGCGAAGCCGAAACGCAACATAGTATGAAATAAGGATTTGTGCCCTCCTGTACAAAGACTGGTTTTTACCAACAAATTTTCACCCTAGTGAGAAATTTTGGTTTTTACCAAATTTTCCTCCTTAGGGTGAAATATAGCATAGTGCTTTCGCATAGGCCTGCTAAGCCAAGACAAGTTTCGGCTTCACTTGTGTCTCATCGGCATAAACAGAACTTCTGCTCGAACGGGACATCACGTTTGATCAGTCGTTTGATTGAAACACATAGTGTGTTTTAGTTTTAAGGGATTTGCGTCAAGCCGGCGCTAATCTATTCCGACAATACGTTAGTGTCGGTTTCTGAAGAGGCGAAGCCGAAACGCAACATAGGCTGCCATTTAGGTTCTTTCCGATACATGTTCGGAATTGTATCCGAACAATGATGATCGGATCCGTTCCGCAATGCGATTCTTCCTCACAAATTTGGATCGCGATCTATGCTCGCCTAAATCGAAAATCGATTCAATTCCCACCGCATGCGAGCGGGAGCGGTGCTTGCGATTGTTTGCATTGACGCTGCCGCGGTGTTTTGTATCGATGGAGTGGTGTAGTGTCAGTCGAGTGCATGTGCGTGTTTGTAATTTGCTAAGCGAGCAGATTGTCCCTTTGTATATCGTTCATATTCCACATAGGTATAAATGAATAGCGGACTTTACGCGTTCAATATTTTTGATGCACATCGTCAATCCAACTTTGTTATACCACAATGGATTATTTAACGCTTAAGAGCCGCTAATCATTAACAGATTTTGGAGTTTTTGTTTTCAAGACAGTTTGATGTTTTGCATGATTTGTAGTATGATAGTACAGTAAGTTGACTTTGTGGCCAAGCCGGGGTGCGTGGAATCGGTTTCTTTCACTAGGCTGTTCACAGTGATGTCATGTGGATCTAATTCGGAATGATGAGCGGTCAAGAATGGATTTGGAACGTGATGTTCCGGGTACGACGATTTATCCATCTGTTGTAAATATTGCTTTCCCGATGTTTTGATTGCTTATGATTTTTGTGGTGCTTTTTGTTTTTCCTGCTGTCAATCATCATATATACTAGTAAAGAATGTTTGATGTTGTTTGTGTTCTATATTAGCGGTCCTTACACGTTCAGTTGTTTTGTCAATACTGGAGCGTATTGACAAGGTTTTTCAACGTGTAATGGAATGGAGGAAGTATTGACGATATGTGTTTTTTATGTTTCTTGGAAGCTGTTCAATGATAGTACAGTAAGATTCCGTTTTTGGCACGTTCCGATTTTTGCATGCTCCCTTTTCGGTACACTCAGATTTTGGCAACAAATGGGTTCCATTTTTGGCAACATTATTGTTGTACATAATAGGTCTTTTAAAAATGCGCAATAGATATTTTTTGTATCAATTGATATCACATTTCACTTTATTTCCAAACATGGGAGTCATATTACCCTCAAAGGCGCAAATAATTTATTTTTAAACTTTTATGAAAATTGTTTCATAGTTTCAATACATTACTGTGATAATTTTGAGATGTTTTGCGTAATATTGTTTTAAAACAGCGTTATGCATTTAAGGGTTAACTATATTTTATAGTAACACGTATAGTGTTATATTTATTGATTACAATGCATAGAAATGTATTATTTATGTATAATATAACTGGTAACAGTGTAACTAGTGTCTGACAGAATCAATTTTTATAGTAAGACCCAGAGTCTGTGCACTTTAGGAGTCAAATACAGAGGAATGCGCTACACTGGATAACAAGACTATTTCTGGAGAAAATTTTCAAAAGAACCTTTTGTTTGGACAGTTGAAAGTGATTTTTACAACAAAAATGGTTTTCTTCAAACCTAAATATCTTCAGGCATTACAATTCGATTTTCAATCTATCGAACTCGGTCACTAAAAACATGACGACAGTAACGCACCGGGTGGAGATATCCCAATTAGCTTTGACAACGTTAGTGATTTTTACACAAGTTGAACGCTAAAGATGGACTTCTGTTCTCTGTGGTATGTCCTTCTCTTTCAGTAATAAGCTACTACTTAATGTTTACTTTCCGAAGCACAATAGAATTCCTCTAGAATCTTTGCAAAAATCCAGTTGCTTGGAAAAGATAGCCGAAGACTGTCCAAATGGATAGTATTTATAAGTTCTTCAGATTTTACAGGATTGTCATCACTTTTTCCATCTGACACCATACAAGAACATTATTAAACATACAAACAATTTTTTATATAAACTCAAAGATGTAATTCGGTTTGAGACTCCAAGTTTTCCTAACAGCTTTTCTGTGCTGTCTGAAGGTTTTTCACATTCTTTTGGGTCTGACCCTAATGAGAACAGTTTAGTTTAAATTCTAATATAATTCACACAATACTCACAATCATAGAATTGCGACCTGAATTAAAATTCGCATCTTCGTAAAATTAACCATGTAACATTTTTCAAATTTGAATCTTAGGAAAGTATCTCTATACCGTGAGATTTAACCAATTTTCTCTAAAAGTATTATATAACATGGGGTCTTTTATTAATATTAGATTCAAACTCAACTGATCTTGTCCGATTCAGAAATTCCAATCGATATGAAAATACAATTTGAGGCGGATTGAAATGTTGTTGGCCAGTTATTATGATTGGAAAAATATATGCAGGTATTTAACGGCTTTCTCAGTCTTAATACTCTAGGCAAACGATTTGATTTTAGATTGCCCGACGTTCCGGCCGTTTTTGGTGGCCTTTTTCAAGGGAAAATCTAGTCTTATCGTTTTTGTCGGAGTCGTTTATTACCAACGTTTATAATGGCTACGAAAGTTGCACACATTTTCCATCCCCGGTTTTTGAATGATGTCTATAAACAAATTCATTCACACCGATCACTCGAAACCTTTCATGCTAAACTTTTTTTTTTTATTTGTTTGTATCAAGAAACACTAAAAACCTCTGATTATCAAGAGTGATGCTTCTATCAGAGTGCTATGGCCTGCCCAATTGTTCAATAGCCCTAGGGTTCGTCGCGATGCGGATGTGGGCGGTAAATGGATAGTCCGCACCGCAACCGAAAAAAAAATAAAACCGCACCGCTTACCGCAACCGCATTGCATTTACCGCACCGCACCCCTCGGTAATGCGGTAAAAATCATGAATTTTAAAAATTGTGCTGAAAAATTATTAATTTGTTTTGTATAGCCATATATAGTAAATTGTTATTCTTATTTACACGAAAATTATCTTTGACGGACTCCTCAGAATGTAACATTTATGAAAATATTAAACTTTGAAAGTTTTATTAAGAGGGGTAAGGGTTTTGGCGTAAAAAAAACACTTTTTCTCGATTGTTTTTTTAAACTTTGCTTGAAGTGAACTGATCAAAACTTTTGTACATTATAGTGTATCATTTCAATAACATGCTGTAATTTTTCCATGCAGAAATATCGACAAACGACTCGGTGAAGCTTTTTGTAGAACGTCTCTGGAAAAACATGATTTGCGGTGTTACCTGCCAATCAAAAACTACTTAACCGATTTCTTTCAAACTTTGTATAAAGATTCTATGCACGGAAAACCCCGCAATCACAAAAAATGAATATTGCAATTTTTGATTTTTGACTGTTTCAACTAAAAATTGTTGATTCAACTAACTGTCCTGTTGATTTTCGCATCATCAATTGGCTGAATAAATTAGTTGTTTCTGAAAGCTGTCAGTTTTCAGAAAATAAAGACAGCAAAAAGGAAACAAAAATTTGCAAATTTTTTTTAACCATTTCTTTAGTTGAAAAGGATACGTCAGTTTTCTCGCTATATTCATTTTGTAAAATTTTTGAGGCTAACATAAAAGAGCTTGATTTTGAAGTTTAGATTAATAAACCAGTTATAATACTTAGAAGTGCCTACCTAATTTAGTGATATATATGTGAATTTATGAAAGTATTTTTATATAATACATCAGGTAGACAACAAATTGCATGATTCGACTGATGTTCGAACGTGAGCAAATCTTCTGGAACCAGGTGTGTATGTTTCATGTGTTTTTACAAATCAGCCATCCAATTTTCTCACATGTTAACAAATGTTAGACATTAGAATAGGACATTAGTCTCCATCAGTAAATTGATCTGTATATTCTATCATTGCATAAATAATTGTTCCATGCAAATAGAGAATCTAGTGGAACATGGAACCATAAATCGCATAGAAAGTCAATGCTATATATTTTTTTATAAAATAGAATTAATGTAAACGTATTGGCGCTGAACAGTGTTAATATTTATATTTCCTAGTGATGCAACGCGTTTGGATAAATCAAACCATTGATATGATAGCAATAAACTTCTTCGAAGATAATTTGGCTTTTTATTACTGGGTAACAAATCCTCCTTATAATTAACAAAATCGTTAGCTGTTACAACTGGTTGGAATATTTTTCAATAATACAATTGATTGAAACAACCATCTTGGTTTTTAGTTTCAACACGCACCAATCTTGAAATCAACAATTATATTAGTTGTTACAACTGGTTGGGAATTATTCCAATATTACAATTGACTGAAACAACCATCTCGGTTTTCAGTTTCAACTCGCACCAATCTTGAAATCAACAATTATATTAGTTGTTACAACTGGTTGGGATATTTTTCAATAATACAATTGATTGAAACAACCATCTTGGTTTTTAGATTCAACACGCACCAATCTTGAAATCAACATTTATATTAGTTGTTACAACTGGTTGGGAATTATTCCAATATTACAATTGACTGAAACAACCATCTCGGTTTTCAGTTTCAACTCGCACCAATCTTGAAATCAACAATTATATTAGTTGTTACAACTGGTTGGGATATTTTTCAATAATACAATTGATTGAAACAACCATCTTGCTTTTTAGTTTCAACACGCCCCAATCTTGAAATCAACAATTATATTAGTTGTTACAACTGGTTGGGAATTATTCCAATATTACAATGGACTGAAACAACCATCTCGGTTTTCAGTTTCAACTCGCACCAATCTTGAAATCGACAATTATATTAGTTGTTACAGCTATTTGATGAGCTGATTCGGATGGTGTGTGTCTTTGCTAACTGACAGCATCGCATTTTCAACTAGATGATTTAATTGTTTCAGCAACTGTTTTGTTCATTCAAAAACAAAAATGAAAGTTTAGAAAAATCAACAATCGTTTAGCTGTACCAAATTTTAACCAATCGATTTCAGAAATTCGACTAATATATTAGTTGCTATGCGATCGGGAGCGTTTCCGTGTGTAAAAATACCTAATTCCTACGTTGAAGTTTTGAGATAAATTTTCAATTAAGGCAAAAACTGTCCAAACTATGCAAAATTTGGCATCTGGGCTAACTTTGACACTTGTCACAATATGAAGGAAGACCTTGAGGGAGACTTTGAAAAACACAAAAAAAATCGTGATGCCCTACACTAACTTCGAAAGCTTTACTTTCAAAAAGTTACAAAATACTCCTAACTGAAAAATATTATTAGTTAATTTGGTAGAAAATACAGTTGGACGAACAATAGACGCACGCAAAAAAAAAATCCTCCAAATTCGTTTGGTTTGATGATTATAATTACATTCTTTATTTACTGCACCCGCACCGCAGTTTTTGCGGTGCGGGTGCAGTAAATACCGCGCAGTTGCGGTAATTACCGCAACCGCGACGAACCCTAAATAGCCCATAGCACAGGAAAGATAGACAAAGATAGTCTACATTTATGTGTTTTTATCAGTTTTCAATAACAATGCAATATAACGAAAATATCTACAAATTTCATTTTCACTGCTAACTGAAAATTTCCCTGGCAGCACTGCTCCAGCGGAATCCTTTCAGACTAATATCAATAACTGCAATGCTATAGATAATACAACTGTAAGCGCATACATGAATGGTTGTAGTCTCAGTTACTAGCCTTATCTATTTTTGTGAACGTTGCCTGAAACAAACACCAATCCGCCAGAACGGTGATCCTTGTTACTAAATTTCACGCAATCCACATTCCAATTATTAGTTCCAAGAAACTTAATAAACTTAACAGCATTTCAGTGAAAATTTCGTTTGGTAAACTGTTTTTAAAATTTCGATTTATCTATTATATTTTATTATATTGTTATTAGTTGATACATATGATTCCCTTTCTATCTGTTTATGCACACCTAATTTCATGCACACAAAAAGGTATGAACTTTTTGCGCCGGACTCGTATGCCCTAGCACGAATGTGTTTTTGTTTGATCTCGAAACTGAGTCAGGTTTCAACCGAAACTGTTATCAATTAATTAATTCAATTTGAGTTATAACCTGGGCCAGCTTCGTCTCAAGCCAAAACCACCTAAACGTGAATAATCATATGATTGAAGCAAAAGATATTATCATTACAGTTAAAAACAAGAAAATTGATCAGCGACAATCGATATTTTGTCAATTCTATGAAAACGCATATCACCAGAACTAGTGAGCTATATTCGCGCAATGATACGCTATAAAACGCACAACTTTCAAGATTATTTATTGGCATAGAAAAGAAGACAAATCTAAGTTTCCTCTCGAATGTAGCGCATGGAAGGAGCCGAACGCGCATGAACATTGAAAATTAAACTAAATCCAAACAAATCTAAACCAATGTACATTACCACACATCTTGCCTACATCGCAAGTACGGCATTTGTACATACAATGGTAGAGTTCAACTCGAGCGATAACATGTATAGCGCATGATAAAATTAACACGCAGCAAGGAAATGACTGTGAGTTGAACCTACACAGCAGAAATTGCCACTCCGTGCGGTGTCCAGGCTGACTCCTACCGATATTTTTAGGCCAGCCATATATTTCAATCGTTTAGTTTCAGGATTGCGCACGAAGATTTGGATCATTTTTCCGAACAAACATGTTCGCTGCCGAATATGTTCGATGGCACTCATTACCTCACTGCATCGGCAATGCGGAATGCGTTAAAAAAATTTGCGATTTCCGATTCTCTCTCTCTCTTCGTAATCGCATACGGTGTGATGCGGAACGAGTTGTGTGGGTCTGTATCTTTTTAACGAGAGCGTAAACCCCCGACGATGTATAAGGAAACAAATTCATGTACGCTCATGGCGGTGAGTGAGTTTTCCGCACCTTGATTGTTAGTGTTTTTTGCCCTGGAGATGAAGACCTTCGAAACGCAGGTGGTAGACGCAATACAATATTATTGTAAGAAACCCGTGACCAAACGCCATCTTTCTTTAATTGATCCAGCAATTTAATATTTTCATTATACGATGCAGAAAGAAACCATAAACGGTTTATAACGCTACAGCTACACCAATCATGTCAGTATCGCACCCATGGACAACAGTTCAATCCGGAAATAGAGAGCAGAAGTCAGCAGCATCCAACGAGAATCGAATCATTTCCATCATCATTTTCCAAAGCGAACATAAACGGTCCTTTTCAGGAACACCATTATTTTAATGAAGAACTAAATAGAAGTCTTTCCCTTTTCCGAAAAATCCCGTTGATAGCCTACATATGTATATAAATAATCCCAAATGTATTCTACTTCACTCCGCTTATGTCTCTGACATTACCCACGCATCTTTTTTTTCTAAGAATTCTTCGCCAGGGGTTTCCTGGGACCCCAAACTTTCACAATTTTTTTCGTTCTGCTCCCCGGTCGTGTGTTGAACAGTGCTGTTCATAGGCTGTAGATTTTGAATGTAGAAGAGAAGAACATTCAAAATCCAACCAAAATGTTTCACGTTACCTATTATTATCAAAATTTGAATGTTGCTTGTTAAGAGCTTGCAAAAAAAATTGAACAACAATATCACAAAACCATTAATAATTATTAAGAGGATCTAATGAAATATTATTTTTTGTTGAAGGTAGATCCAATTTAGAGAATTTTGACCAATTAATATCAACAGAGTCATTATACACCTAATATATTGATAATTTAATACCATTTAAATGGTCAACAATATCCCAAGACTAATATAAATGTAAGTTCGGCTAGCACAAAAAATATCAACAATTATTTAAAATTGATAAATGTCATTGATTAATAAATCCATCAATAATATCAAAAATAATTAAATCTCTGCCAGCTATGCGCATTGAATTCACCAAAAATGAAGTACATATAGATCCAGTACAATAACACTAGTTTACAAAATAGAAATAAAAATCTGAATTTCAATATTCGAACACCATTTCTGATGTAAAATTTCGTGCTGAATCCGAAAATGAGGTCCAAAAAATTTACAGTAGGACAGTTTTCAGTAATAGGACAGTGCGTTCAGTAAAATCCAAATACCTTCGGTTGTAGTGCATCGATATGAAAAATTATAATGTTGAATTAAAGGTAATTGAACGCACTTTCGATCGTTAGAACATTTAGTTTTAGTGCGACTACTGATTCTGACGTTATTTACGAATCTATTGAACTTTTTCTTAATTTTTCGTCATAATTTGAAGAAAAATGAGCGTTTGGTCAGTATTTTGGGCAAGATAAAGCATTCCAAAGAATTTTATTTTTATGGGAAATTACAGCCTGCTAATAACCAATGAAAATAAGCACTTATTAGTTTAAATCGGATGAAAATTGTGAAAGTTATTCAATTTTTGTAGAATCGAGATTTTTGTGTTTCTCTGGTCAACTTATAGAGCCTGAAATTATTGTTATCAGAAGTCTTGAATCATTTGGATAAGCGAGAGCGAATATTACCCCACATTAAATTCTCTCAAAATTCTTCAATTTACTTGTTTACCAGAATTCTGACAGAGAATCCCTCATATATTATGGAACAAATCCTAGAAAAAATTGGAATTGAGACGATTAAGTTGACCCTGAGAAACTCAAAAATCTCGATTCTACAAAAAATTGATCAATTTTCACAATTTTCATGCGATTTAAACAAATAAGTGCTTATTTTCATTGGTTATTAGCAGGCTTTAATTTCCCATAAAAATATAATTTTTAGGATTGCTTGCTTGCTTGCTTGCCCAAAATACTGACCAAACGCTCATTTTTCTTCAAAAAATGACGAAAAATTAAGAAAAAGTTCAATAGATTCGTAAATAACGCCAGAACCAGTAGTCGCACTAAAACAAAATGTTTTAACGAAAGTGCGTTCAATTACCTTTAATTCAACATTATAATTTTTCATTTCAGATACACTACAACCGAAGATATTTGGATTTTACTGAACGTACTTTTAATTTTATAGGTGAAATTCATTTTTTTACTGTAACTCGAAAACTGTTCTACTGTAAATTTTTTGGACTTCATTTTCGGATTCAGCACACTATTTTACATTGAAAATGACCACCAGCTTATTTAGTTCAGAAATGTTGTAAACTAGTGTAATCAAATATACGCATTGAAATCACTAAAAATGAAGTACATATGGTTCCGGTACAATATTCAAATATACACACAAACTCTTATTCGTATATTTTTATTATAGTTTCTCTTGTATATTTTTGCTAAAATCAATTGAAATTTTTATAATCATTCAGTGTTGTAGCTTTTGTGTGTTTTGGAATTCTGTCTACTAGTTTTTGTGCATATGTACCCAAAATTTTTTGTCATTTTTCTAAAAAGTCATTATTAATTAGCGAAGATGACGCTAGAAACCGGATGGTTTCTCACGTTATTATCCAAATACAGTGAAGACCCGTTTTTATCACCCCCTTGGTGAATTATAGGCGGATAAAACGGGGACACTGGCAATCTCTGGACACATATTTTTCTTTCTTTTTAAGAAACCATAACTCTTAAAATATTCTTCATTAGTCCCTAGATGTAGCCTCATAATCTTTTCTGATTATTTAGTTTAAATTTCCCTTAAGAAGGAGTGACAGTGCAAAATTTAAAAACAATAGTTTTTTTTGCATATTTCGGATCTCTAAGATAAGCAAAATATGCTTAAGAAATGGTTTACTAGAATACAATTTGGTTCGTCTGCTAAATCCCATCAAACTACCAACTATCAGTTTTTATATGAGGCTAACAAAATCGGGTCAAAATGCTGATAAAATCGGGGGTAGACAAAATTGGGAGTGGATAAGTGTATTTCCATGATTTTTCAAATAAGGCTGTAAAGGGCACTGCATTGGATTATCGATAACTATTAATTTACCATAGGTGTTTTTTGTACGCCTCATGCTTTGGGTCATTTACATGATGGAATTCCTAATATCCACCATTTCCAAGTAAAAGTGTCATTTTACTGGAACTTTGCTTTAAAATTTATTTTAAGATGTTAATATTGAATTAATCATTCTGAATCATAATTCCATCAATTAAAGCCAAATTTCTTGCACTTCTAGTAGACATATAATACAAATACCCAATACCAACTCCACCATCAGTGCGTGTAACTAGGGTTCGTCGCGGTTGCGGTAATTACCGTAACCGCGCGGTATTTACCGCACCCGCACTGCAAAAACTGCGGTGCGGTGAGACACTTTTTCCTGCGGATGCGGTGCGGGAAATGAGCTTTTACCGCGTGGAATTACCGTAACCACACTTCAAAAAATAATTGATAAAGTCTGCAGTCTGTATTAAAAAGTTAATTAAAACTATGCCTTTTACCATTTGAGAAGTACGCAACTAGATTTATTTTCTTAACGAATGCTTAGCAATGCCATCATTAGGAAAACTCCTCTAACAGAACGTTCGAGTTTTACAACTTCATTATTCCATTTTTTCAATTAACTGATTAAAAATAAAATAAAAGTTTTCCTGTTGATTGCTGCGGAAGAGCGTTTTTGTATGTATAATGATTAAATACAGCTACATTTCATAGCACTTTAGTGCTATGCTAATATTTAGAGGAATGACAATGTTTTACCTTGTTTCGAAAGTATTGGTCTAAAAATGTAGGGCATTTCATTAATAAATATCGCTAAAGTTGATTTTTTCATAAATGTTACATACTGAGGAGTCCGTCAAAGTTAATTTTCGTGTAAATAATAATAATTCTTTATTATATATGGTTATACAAAATAAATGAATACACACTCGCACCGCGACGAACCCTACTTTTTACATTCAAGTTTGAGTTCGATTTTCTCCAATCGCCATTTGAATCAAAAATGTTGAATTTGGACTCGTCGACAAAGACTAAAAAATTTCCAGTGTTCCTATGAAGTGTTTAAATGTTCTTTATTAAATTAAAAACTAATTTTTGTTCTTCGCTTCGATGAACGGGTTCTTGCTTAGAACACATGCAATGTAATTGCTCCTAGTGTACATTACAAATGATGATTTCACTACAATATTTACAAAACAATACCTAAATATATTCTATAGCGCAAATAATTATGAAACACGAACATAGTGTACGAATTCGTATTTAAGTAACTGTAAGTGCAATGCATAAATAATCGAAATCTCTAGTTCAATTGGACATGCTTTTTTGGCTAGAATGCCTTTCGCATGACGCGCTTCTTGAACTACCAAAGCATATGCATGTACAGTAATAAAGCACTCTATGTCATTGCGTACCTACAAAAGCTATCCCGCGCGACTGAGTAAGCGCACCCTGCACGGTCTTGAAGCCATCAATGTGGAAAAACCACCCAACACTTTTTCTCACTCACCATCTCTCATATCTCTCGTATTCATAATATAACACAATTGTATAAAAGCAAACTAGATGTGACCGACCGCAAGGAGAACAACCACATACACATGTTGATATAGGTTTGAACTCTTATCGCGTGTATCCAACTGAGAGTAACAACTAACGTCTCTCATTCAGAGATCATTTGTGTAAGGGCCCTGTGCCGATGGGAACATAGAGAAATCAGTTCTTGGCCTGCAGCCTGCGCGAAAAAGTATGACAAAAAGGAAGTAAAGCACCTCGCAGTCATTCAGTTTTTAAAAATGAACTATAAAGTCAGTTGAGTTCTGGACGTCGTGCACGGTAGACACCGGGTAGGGAACAAGCCGGGTAAGAGAATTCAAATGTACAGAAAGATATACACATTACGAACATTGCAAAATTATGCGATTTCCTTCAAACCCGGTGCCGAATATTCACTATTTACTTGTGATTGTGCAAAAAGCTTTAAAAAAATAGTGCTCGCCGTAAATGTCAATCTTCCATAGTGCGTACTTCCGTTAAACCGCGCGCGTCTTGTGTTTTATCCATGCCTCTCGCAAGGACACGTGCAATTACCCTCATTTTTAAGTTTTGTGCAAATGCTAATCGAGCCGGTGTGATAGACAAAGCCATGGTGCGACTAAGTAGAATCTTACCTGAAATTACAGTGATTTCACGTGTACCAGGTACATGGATGCTGGTTATAAGTGTTTGCATGCTAGGTGCACACTGTATGCCCCTGAACCCCTTCGGACAGCCACAGTTTGAGAATGATAATCTGTGGATAAATCCGTGCAACGTTCATAGTTATAACGAATCTAAGACAAACGAAAATAAACACATTACGCCAGCCCAACGACTAGACAATCTTGACCGGGTAAGATATTTGATAAATAAATTGATTAGGAAATATTTAAAATTCACTCGCGCATAAAATACTTTCCCATTCTTCAATACTTCCATAAAACATAAAAATTAGTTAAAGCACTAAAGTTTAAGTCATCCATTTCCAACAAAAAACGCACTTATGCTATTTACCATAAAAAATTGAAAATAATTTCGAGTATTTGTTCCGGATTTCAAAAATTTACAGATAAAAAGTTCTATCATTCGCACAATGCAGGAAATCGACCGAATTGCCAGTCATTCCGGTAAGGACACAGACTGGAACACGTCCCAGAATAAGAAAAAATACATGTTTTTGCAACAGTATAAGAAGGTAAGCTAATACTATAGCATATTTCTTCTAAAATAAGCTAACCCACGCTACAACAGTTTGCAAAGTGCTTGGATTCTGGTATCGACAATAAAGATGAGAAACAAAATTTCCAAATGTACATGAACAACAACACAAAATGCACCTGCTTCATTTGGATGACCTGTAAACAATATGCTAACGATAATTAGTTCGAATTGTTCGGTTCTCCTGAGATGAGCAATCGTGCCCGATAATACAAGAAAAATGTGAAAGGTAGAATCACTCAAAATCAATCAAACTCGATGGAGCGTCCCAGTTCAAAGAGGCCCTAATGCATCCCTCGAAAGAAATCTATGTTTTTATTTTCAATATTAAATTTTTGATTGGTTAGAAATGCATTGAGCCAAAAATTCAACAGCAACTTGCAGTTCTGCGATATTTATATTTTCCCGCGGTGGGGAACAGTTTTCCCTTTACTATATCCGCGCCGCATGTTCAAGCATATCATTATCGTAACGATATGATCATGATCTATATGAGAGTGCAGTATGTCCGTGTCGTGAGGAAGGTTTCTGTACTCCTCGCGTTCGTTGTGTATTTCGTGCAAGAAGCTTATCATTATAATATCTTTCACGCTCCTGGCTTTTCGATCACGTCATTGTGTGTCTTTTAGCGCGCGCAGGATCTCCGACTGTTGAAAAGCCCTTCATATTTCTGCTTATTAATCATCTTTACGACCAGACAATTTTTAGAGATGTACATAAAGCCGGTAGTTTTGAAATATTTGAATGCGATAGATTTTCACTAACAAGGGAAAATAATCAATTTTCTCGACCGGCGATCTACAGAAATGAACATTTAAATATACTTATAAATATACTGATCCACATGCTCTCATGCCTGGCTGCTGCAGTGATTCGTCATCAGTTTGACCGCCATCATAATAGTTAGATGAGACCGTCTCATTTTCGATGCTATTGAAATATGATGTCGCAAACCGTCAATCAAAAAGCTTGGATCAAGTTTTCTCTTTGCCAAAATAAACAGTGATCCAACGCTCGGGTTACGATGTTCACTGCCAGCTAGGCACAATCAAGTCTTCTGAATTTTCTATTTGTATTGCCAAATTATATAAATGTTTATATTTATCAATCGCAGCACGGACAAAATTTACCATTCGATGAGCAGAATAGAAAAAAACAAGCTATTCTCAGGGACTAAATTCAAAAACAATATGCATTCAGTAATAATCACACCAATGCTCTAACAAATAATTTAAGCAACTTAAATTTCACAGTGCCTACAGCTATCGAAACTCGACCGTTCCGACCTGTAATTAAAATTATAACTCATTATCACGTCACATCACAGGAGGGTGAATTTGTTTTATATCGTCGTTTGCCTTTTCAAAAATTGGCCCATAATGTTATAGACGAATGATCCTTTTGCCCACGAATCCAAATTCATCATTTTGATGATGTGTATGTCGAGCCCGCGTAGTGCTGCATCGTGTGGCAGTGATTCTCATAATCCGTTTATTTTTGTGCAACTTATACTGGTCCTCCTCAACAAGAGTGGATCGAATGTAATTTCGTCTGGACATAAAAAGTTTGATTTATTTTCATCGGTCTGTCTTGTGCACTTAACCCATATTTACAATAATATATTGTTATAAAATAACCTATTCGAAAAGAAACCGTCGCTTGAAAGCCATAGCATTTCCGCTTTTCCCATATCTTGACGCATCAACTAAGCATTTTTGGCTTTTTGGTCTTAACATGTCGAACGCGATAATTCCATGGACGTGAATAAGAAAAAGTAGGCCTAATAACGTTTGGGAATATAAGCCGAATAAACTTTGAAATGCAAATAAATATTTGTAAGAATATAAATTTCTTGTACTATAAGTACTTATTTATTGACACGATTCACAAGAAAAATTGTACGATGCTACAGTGATTTTATACTTCTCAATTTTGTATAAGTTGTAGATCTCATCAAATGAAACCCAAAACAATGTGTAAAAATGTTGTATATCCTCAAAATCTTGATTTATAGCTAAAATTCTAATCTTTTGTGACTTTAGGCGCAAAAAGTTAGCTACAATGTCATTTTTCAACCTATTTTCAGTTTTTAAATTGTTTTGGAAAGAAATAACCTCTCCAACGGTATGCTATGTTATGTTTTACATTTATTAGAATAGAAATGTATAGAAATCGCTTAAACTTTCAAACTGAGGCCCGGAGGGCCGAGTCTTATATACCAATCGACTCAGCTCGACGATTTGGGACAATGTCTGTCTGTGTACGTGCGCGTGTGTGTATGTGCGTGTCTGTGTCTGTGTGTGTATGTAACGGACAAACTCTCATTCGTGTTTCTCAACAATGGCCTTATCCAAGCCAATTTTAAATGAAAGGCCTATCACCCAGACAGAACGCTATTAAATGGTTTTACATTTCTTAGAAAAGAAATGTATAGAAACTTTCAAGATTTGGGACAATGTCTGTCTGTCTGTGTGCATGTGTTTGTAACGGACAAACTCTCATTCGTGTTTCTCAGCAATGGTTGAACCGATCTTATCCAAAGCAATTTTATATGAAAGTCCTATCACCCAGACAGAACGCCATTAAATGGTTTTGGATTCTGATGTTTAGTTTCGAAGATATTAATATTTGAAGGTGCAAAAATCGCGCCTTCGCAGTTTTTTGAAATTTGCTGCCGAAATCGACGACGTAGCTAACCAATTTATATATTTTTATAAAGCTTATACGAATACCTTTCGAACAAGCTATTGTTGAAAAAGGACAATTATCAAAAGAGACATTTAACATTAAATGCGGACGAAAGAATTTTATCAATTCCCATAGCTAGAAATAAGACCAGAACATTCAATGTATTATTTGCGTCAAAACGAATAATTTTAGGTCAATAGTATCTTCGGAGAATTTAAAGCATACAAAATGCCCTTTCTTTTGGTATTGAGATTTGTCTGATTAATCCCCCTAAGATTGAGATATTTTCATAAATTTTCTTGCAAGTGATTGTATTGAAATAATGCCTTCAGCAAATTTGTAGCTCTTACTTTTGCGAATAACTTTACTGAAGACATCAAATACATATTTTGAATACTTTAAAAATTATGGCTTGTTGCTTGGGGATTACCCTTTGTCGCCTATTTATTGTTCAATATAGTAGCCAAATATTATTTCGATAAAACGAATTTCGTATTTCATTTTTCTATCTGCAACCGCTATAATAACCACCGAACAATTCCAAGTTGTCTAGATGGAACTTGATCACTTATCGGTGCAAAATTTTTTATCGATCTGAAACATATCTCGGAAAATGAAAAGTGAAATGAATAACTCCAAGCAGCGGTGTAGCCAAGAGGATGCTTTGGGGTTTAGCACACCCCCCCCCCCGCTACCCAAAAAAATAATTGGATTGAAGTAAATAAATCAACAAATTATTAATTGATGTTAACTGATTTAATTCAATATTACTGTGATAATTATCTGATCAGTACATTGATAACCTATTGTTTGAAACATCATGAGGACCTTTGAAAAATTGTGGGAATGCGATCCTGATCTGTAACTGATCTATTGGTCTTGATCTCACAGTTGTCTAATGACATCAATATCAAACACTTGCCTAAAAACATTCCAATAGAAACTCATTCCGGAGTTCTGAAATCAATCATAATCATAATTTCCTATCATATTGAGTTCAGCTTTGAAGGGGTGTACTGTAATATGGATTAGGGTCTTTTTTTTAATAGGAAGCGAAACTGGAATTGCTTTAATGTCTATGAAACTTAGAACTACTCACCGAAAAATTGCATAACTTCCAACGTCGAGTTGAGACAAAAACTTTATAAAAATAAAAACGAGAAAACCACCTTCCAAAAGTAGGGGAATTTATGAAAAATTGCGTTTTTCGTTCAGCCAATTCCGCAGGTTTAGTATCTTCGATGAATTTTACAAACATTACAAAAATTTACAGCACATTTGATAAAATAATTTTGGCGTTATATCCTCCAAGAAGTATTTATGGTGTATTTACTCTTCAAACAAATTTAGTTCCAGACTTAATATTACAAACCACTTTGTTGTTTTAGGTTATTTCTATTTAATTTTAAATTAAATTATTATGATTTTACTGTTTATGATAAATCTCTTCTATTGTTTATAAACGATAAAATTTACATTTTATCCAAAGCTTGAGTTTGTGAAGCTCACAAGAGAAAGTTATTTTAGAAAAAAAATACTAGATTAAGGAACACTTCGTAAATATCATTTTATAGCTCGATATACTCCATATACCTAGTATTCATGCCTACAATAAAGTTGTTTTAAATGAAAGTCTCAACAAATTCGCTAAAGACAGGAACTCTGTTACAATTTTTTGAAATACTGATTCTCCATAATTTTCAAACTTCAAAGATGGCGGTTTCGTAATTATGCCATTTCGGCAGTAAGTTAGATTTTCACCAAATCCCCACCAAAACGAATCTCTGATTACGCTGCTGACTCCAAGTAAGTAGAAACAAAGTCGTTCTATACTCGTCCACAAGAGACTTCTTCGAATTTTGCCTATCTATTACAATACATTGAAGACCCGATTTGTTCAGCCCCCAATTTTATCAGCCTCATATGAAAATATGTTTGATGGGCTCTAGCAGACAAACAAGACTGAATTTGAGGAAATCCTTTCTTGAGCATGTTTTCCTTATCTTAAAGTTGCAAATACAGGCCATATTCGATTATCCGTAGTCTCGATTATCCGTAGACTCGATTATCCGTAACTCGATTATCCGTAGTACGACAATCCGAACAAATTGTTTCGATTATCGGCACATTATTTTTTCTCAAGCTACATCACACGTTTAAAAATTTATTATTTGCTACCAACTACAGTTTCTGAAAGAATAAATATTTTCTAAAAAATAATGAATACTTTGTAGAAATACAGAAATTTTAATTATTTAACATATAATTTTGAACTCGATGCGATGACTTAAATATTTTCGTACACCAATCAATTACAATTGATACTAGCTACAGTTTCTGGAAGATCAGAATTTCATGTTTTCAAAAAATATTCACAATAATACGTAGAAATACAGAAATATCGCAATTTTCACAAAAAATAACTTTTTCATCCTAATATTTAAATACAAAAATCGATATAAATTGATATCAGCTACAATTCCTGGAAGCACAAAATTTTAAACTCTCGTAAAAATTACAATAATTTGTGAAAATAAAAAAATTTCATATAATCGACAAATTTTTCAATTCAGTGCAGTAGATGCCAGCTTTAATTACTAGAAGCACAAAATTTTAAAATCTGTGATTTTTTTCTGTAGTTTTTAGAGTGAATATAATGACCGATTTGGTCAGCTCCATTATGTATTGACGATTGACAAAATCTGAACATATATGTTTCATATTGATTGGGACTATCTAAAGTATGATAAAAAACCCCACTCAATTCTTCGGAATTCTATTATCGCATCAGTTAAAAAAAATCGAAATATTTTAATCACTTTAAGAACATCGACACTTTTAATTCTTAGCACGCTTAAGTAAAAGGCTTTTGCTTTAATCCCAACATGTAACATAGGAGAATCAAACTACAAGACTTTGTCTTAAATGTGGCTGACAAAATCGGGTCAACAAGCTGTCAAATTCGGAGGCGGACAAACACGGGGACTAATAAAATAGGATCTTCACTGTAGAACAGCGCTAATAATTCGTTACGAAGTAGACGCACTGAAGACACATTCCAGCGTTAGGGGACAACGTTTGCACGCATCATGCAACTGTTAACAGCTCGTCGTTTGAAAAATCCTACGATGTAAGCTCGAAAAACTCAATTGAATACTTTAAAAGTCCTAACACAACGTTAATGTTATGGATTTGATGTTTTTCGGGTTGTCCTTTCATTCTGAGAGGTGAAAATGTCGCGTTAGGGGACAACAGAGCAAAATATTGATTTTACAACCTAGACTTGTGTTTATCAAAAAACCTGCTCTATCTCAAACTTTAGAGCATCCATTTGTTCTAGGAATTTGATCATCGATAGTCACAGAACATTACTGTATAATTAGATTTTCGAGTCCTCATGAAATTTTTTTCACGACCGTTGCAAACGCTGCGTTAGGGGACAACACCAAAACGAACACAAACGGTCGCATATGAAGTGTTGTCCCCTAACGCGACTGAAGTAGAGATGGGCCATTCGTTCGCGAACGGTTCAAGTGAACTGGTTCTTCGAAGAGAATGAGCGAACGGAAGATCTTTTTAAAAGAACGGTAGTTCTCAATTCTCTTCAAAGCGAATGAACTGAACCTGACCTTAAGCCGTTTGGCGAATTTCTCGGACCGATTTTTAGGCGAACGAATGAAAATGAACCGACTTGCCGTCCCACAAACCGCTCTCTGTGCTCTCCCAGAATGGAACCGGCGAAGAACGACTCATCACATTCTCTATTTCTCTAGTTATACATCATGAAGAAATCGCTACCCTTGATGAATTTGTTAAGCATACAGGGGTATAATAGTTTGGGCAGCATCTGTTTGGTTCCTCTCCAAGAATCGAATGTTTTGAGAGACATTCGCTAGATACAAGTAAATTATCAGCTGAACGGAAGAACGGTTCATCTGAACTAGTTCTTTTTACAGAACTGTTCAGTCGGGAATGGTTCTTCGAAGTGAACTGTTTCGCCCATCTCTAGACTGAAGTGTTTGTTGAAGCTCAAACAAAGCGATGTATATTATCTCTAAACCTGTAAATAATTAAAAATAAAAATTTGAAATGCCAAACCAGATGTATTTCTAGTTTCACCTTCATGTGTATTTGACAAATGATATTTAGAAATGAAATTAATATGGATTGAGAACTGGACACACCGCATACCACAGTGTGGCGGTATAGAAGAGATTGTAGACCACAATCGTTACTTTCTAAAGGTTCGTAAAAGGCGGTTTCAAGTAGTTTTGGTAAATTGAATACATTATTGACATCGGAAAATATATGAAATAAAATTAACTGTTTGTTAGGGTGACTCAAAAAAATTTCTTTTGAGCAAAGTTTTTTTCAAGTAATTTTCAATATTTATTTTCTTTTTGCGTTACAAATAAACAAATGTGACTTTGAAGCAACTCAACAAAGGTAAGATAGTCAAATGATTATACTCAGTCGAGCAGTTAATATATTTACATATTGTAGGTATATAATGTTGTCGCGAAATACCAGTAACACGGTTGAAATAAACATTTCGAAAGAGAATATCGCACTACCAGTTCAACCACTGGCGTTTGTACAACCGTTTCTGCTCATAGATCTGCAAGACGGCACTTATTAGTGATGATTACGGAAATTAATCAAAATGTAGCCGTTCACGCGATTTTTGGACAAGAAGGGGTCTTTCACTTCCTGAAAAATTTTGAAAATTTAGATATATTTCAGCACAAAAAAGTTCGTTAAAAATTTCAAACAATTGCGGTCTTATGGGTCAGATGGCCGGCTTGTCAATGAATTACCTGAATGATAGAAAACTGGTGAATTTCGTGAAATTGTATTGTAAATGTAAAAACATTTTAACGACATTCAATTAGCTAGAGATTACTGGGTAGGGAAAGTTATGAAACTTAGAGCCATAATACTCAAGTGAGAGCAAGAATGTGAAGTAAACAGATCGGAAAACTAGAAGTGGCAGGGACATTAGAACTGGCTTAATATCGTACGGGCTTAACCTTTGTCTTCTGTTAATGAGGGTCGAGCTTAGACAGAATTTCTACGAATCACCCGAGTTCACTAACATGTGTCCTGATAAAGGTAGACGTGTCTATCTTTACCGTGACAACCGACATCCAGTAATCTCTAGCTAATTGAATGTCGTTAAAATGTAAAAAAGAAAAATTTGACTAACATAGTCGAAATAAAAAAGGGAAAAAATTGTATTTTTTATTAGCGAATTCTAAGAAATGCGTATCCTCAGAAGAACATTTTGAATTTAACGTGCTATAAAAACATTAAAAAGCTGCGTTAAACTACGATGTTTGGTTCATATTTAAGAAAATCGATCCCGAAAAGAAAAACCGTGGTTTGTTCCAAGTGGTCTATAATTATCCCGTCAATTTGAAAGAATGTTTAAGGAGGACTAGTGAGTGTTATTCTCTATGACCAAATTCTTCCGTGCGCTCTCATACTTGTCATTCTAATGCGTTCCATTCAATATCTTTGTAATCACTTCGAACTCTGTTCTGAAATTGTTAATTTATCCTTAGACTCATTATTTCGTGACGTTTACAACGATTTGGCGAATCTTCATTCGACAAATATGTCTATATGTCTACATCAAAACTTATTACAGATTCGGAAAGCAGACAAAATTTCACGAAAGATTCAATCAACATAAACTGAATATTATAGAATTTGATGATTTGACTTTTATTGAAATACGTTGAAAGTTTCGAATTTGTGACGCTTTGTAACGTCACGTTACATTATCGGTCATAAAACAATCCTCTGCCAGTATATTCAGTTAATGTTCGTGAAATTTTGTCTACTTTCTGAATCTGTAATAAGTTTTTAATGTAGGCGTTCATTTGATAAAGTTATAACATATTTGTCGAATGAAGATTCGTCAAATAGTTGTAACGTCACGAAAGAATGTGTCCTTAGATAGTTTATCTACTGATAGATGTAATAATAAACATGATTATTTTTCGATATTATAAGGTAGG